>NC_052505.1:98594597-98757471 GCF_014356525.2 Nilaparvata lugens | reverse complement strand
TTAAAATATTTTAAAGTTTTTAATAAAAGGGTACTACAAGTTTTTATATTGTTTTTATTTGAATCAAGAAGCCCGTATAAGTGAAGTGATTTTATAAATAATTTTGTATTATCATTCATAACCTCATCATAATCTAGGCTTAAAACACTTCTAGAAAGTTGTCTTTGGAAATAAATAAATAAATTATACACAATATGAGTGTTGAGAAAAATTAACAAAATTCAACACGATCAAATATTTATTTATTATATAATTTTATTTTATGACAGTAAAAACTCTCATGCAAGGTAAGCTTCCTGTACGCAAGGAGGAGTTGCTGCAGACCTGCGAAACTCTCTTATAGTGGAAAAAAAACCATTTTATTATCAATTCCTAACATACTAATAATGTATCAAGTTATTACAATATGGACTGGATATGCAATGATGACTTTTTATCTTGATTAGCACATTACCCACTTACTATATAAGATACTAGCTTACCCGGCGAACTTCGTACCGCCAAGAAGTCAATGTATCTCATGTCACACTTTACTTTATTTGGTGAATCATGATATTTATCTGACAATCAATATTTTTATTTTACATCTCAATACGGACTTCCTATGTGCTTAAAACTACCGTTTTTATACCAGTAAAATTTTTTATCACAGAGTGACGTGTTTATTACAGCTGGTAAGTTCATATGCTGGATCATACTATCACAACATGATCTTGAATCATGATGATCTTCCCGTTCTACGTTAACCGCTCGGCCGACAATTTCGAAAACATAGGTCTGTAAAATGGATTAATATATAATTATTATTAGCCTCCCCTATTAAAATTTCTGGTCAGAAACCATCCCCAATATTCACACAACATATTCCCAAAGTTTCATGCCGTTCTGTCAAGTAGTTTTCGAGTCTATATGAAACAAACTAACAAACAAACCAACACACGAACATTCATTTTTATATATAGAGATTATAAACTACCAAGTACTGGTACCTAATACATTTAACACGACCAGAGGAGTTTATTTAAAATATAGACATGATTCACATGATTACAAAAAGCATAAAAGCTACAATTATTTACAAAGTATTAATAATATAATAATTAGTATCAATATCAAACCTGTGAATAAAATGATGCCATCTCCAGAGCAAGAGACAATGTTGTGGTCTCCACTGTTTGGTAGGAATTTCGCGCTGAATATATTAGCACGATGACTAGTCTTGTAATCTGTTACTTCCTGAAAATAAAACACAACTTATTGAATAATATTCTTGTCATAATTTGTTTACAAGAATCATTTTGTTGCGAATCAAATTGTTTGAAAACAATGTGTTAAAATCTTTGTTTCTACGGTACAATTTTCTTAGTGAGTTCAATATAATAATATTGTCTCAAAATTTTATAGTATTTTGAAAGTTTGGAATTTTTTAATTAATTGTAATTGATTTAATTTAATTTTGAAGTATTTTCTATTTTAAAAATGATTTTCATGTGTTTTGAATTGTAAATTTAGTGTGTAATTGATGAATGTTAAGTGACACATAACCTAGCTACATTTTTGGACTGTTGTATAAATTAGAATTGGAACCGTTTTGGGCTTATAAGCCTGTGGTACTTTTCTGTACGTTGTGTAATTATGAATGATTAAATATATTTTTCATAAATATATTTTTTAGCTTTGGTATTCAATTTTTATTTTTTAGTAGTCTAAATTGTTCTGAATCCCAACTTTCAAGTACAAATATTTTTGAACAGAATATTTCGAAGTAGACCTGAAAAGTATATAATTATATTATGTAGAGGATAATACAATTAACCTCAAAGTTTTCTTCTTCATCGGCACCATATTTTTTATTTAGTTGTTTCTATACATCCTAAAATGGTATGGGTAAACAACTGGAAATTGTGTGTGGCATTAAGATCAGGAAATTGAAATACTTTGGGCACATTATGATAGGATCTAAGTAAGTAATTCTGCACCTCTTAATACAGAGTAAACTTGATGGTAAGCGTTCAGTGGGACGTAGAAGAATGAGTTGGTTGAGAAACCTGAGGGAAGCATTCAACTGCTCGTCACAAGACCTCTTCCGAGCAGCAGTTAACTAGTAGTTCTGTGAACAGTAGACCTCACGCAGTATTCTCATCTACAAGTACCTGATTGAAACTATAGATAGACCTTATGGAAATACAGCAATAGACTGGCTTCTCCACACATCTGTGTAATCACTTGTTAGCTGATTTATGATGAATAATTCTATAGTCTGATTTTTACTTTCCTTGCCCTTTACCATAGGTAAGGAAAGTATTGCTTTCCGAAAAAAATTAAGGTACCCAAATTTCTAAATTTCTATACGTTTCAAGGTCCCCTGAGTCCAAAAACATGATTTTTGGGTGTTGGTCTGTGTGTGTGTGTGTGGGTGTGTGTGTGTGGGTGTGTGTGTGTGTGTGTGTGTGTGTGTGTGTGTGTGTGTGGTATGTGCGTCTGTGTACACGATATCTCATATCCCAATCAACGGAATGACTTGAAATTTGGAACTTAAGGTCCTTTCACTATAAGGATCCGACACGAACAATTTCGATCAAATGCAATTCAAGATGGCGGCTAAAATGGCGAAAATGTTGTCAAAAACAGGGTTTTTTTGCGATATTCTCGAAAACGGCTCCAACGATTTTGATCAAATTCATACCTAAAAAATTCATTGATAAGCTCTATCGACTGCCACAAGTCCCATATCTGTGAAAATTTCAGGAGCACCGCCCCATCTATGCAAATTTTGATTTTTGATTTCCAATTATCAGGTCTCAGATATAATTTAAACAAAATTACACAAGTGGAAACGATTGAGCATGGACATCTCTTCAATTAATGTCCAGTAACATTTTCACCTAAAATTGAAAATAAGCTTGAAATTTGAGAAAATGTAATTATTCAATTGCAAACTGTTGGCAACTGTTGATTCTATTAAATCATTCACTATGAAGAGATAGCAGATCTCGTGTGTATCCAGCGTTATTGACCTGTTACCAGCTGGCTCAGATCTTTGACTCGAGATACGCGCTTACTCTATAGTGTGGTCCACGTTATTATGGCAGTGAATAAAGATAGAAGAATAGCGATGCCGATTCTCTGCATCAACTAATTATATTTCTACACTGTCAATTGTCATCGTTGTGGACCTAGAAAAGGATAGTACCACCGTCTTTGTTGAATTATAGACAAGGATAGCAAAACCAAAGTTGAACAAATACTGTCATTATAATGTGGACCTCACTATAGCGTCAGGTGATCAATTTTCATAACCGCAAGGAAAGTTGTGTGAGTGCACCACACCAGATTTTTTTACTCTAATATTGGCGTATGAAGGAGTCTCCTTTTACCTTTTATATTATCCTTGAAATGCAAAATTTCCAAAAACCTTGTATATACGTCGACGCGCAATTAAAAAAGGAACATACCTGTCAAATTTCATGAAAATCTATTACTGCGTTTCGCCGTAAATGCGCATTATATAAATATTTAAAAATTTAAACATTTAAACATTTGAACATTGAGATAAATGCCAAACCGTCGACTTGAATCTTAGACCTCACTTCGCTCAGTCAACAAAGTAAGAATTGCCATGATTGTAGCCAACCTCCGTGATGGAGAAGGCACATGAAGAAGAAGATACATCCTACATTGACTGACAACTGGTTTTTTCTAATTTTCCCATTTGCGGGTTGGATTGTACATTCATACTTGTAAGTTGAATCCCAAAATCAAACATATTCAACATCTCCGAAAATTGAATAAGGTTTTTTTTCAAGTTTTTGTTCTTGTAAACTTGACTTCTTGCAAAATACATTGGTGGAGTAGATTCAAGTTTTTACTTTTCTTGCCCTATTACCATAGGAAAGGGGAGTATTGCTTTCCAAAAAAAATTAATGTACCCTAATTTCATGTTTTCTATACGTTTCAAGGTCCCCTGAGTCAAAAAACATTATTTTTGGGTGTTGGTCTGTGTGTGTGTGTGTGTGTGTGTGTGTGTGTGTGTGTGTGTGTGTGTGTGGGGGGGGGGTGGTTGTGAGTGTGTGTTTGTGAACACGATAACTCCATTCCTAATTAACCGATTGACTTGAAATTTTAAACTTAAGGTCCTTATACCATGAGGATCCGATAATAAGAAATTCAATAAAATTCAATTCAAAATGGCGGATAATGGCTAAAAAACCATGTTTTTCACGGTTTTCTCGAAAACGGCTCTAACGATTTTCTTCAAATTTATACCCTAGATAGCTATTTATAAGCCCTATCAACTGACATGAGTCTCATTTCTGGGAAAATTGCAGGAGCTCCGTAATATTCCTGAAAAGAATGAATTTTGTTAATTTTCTATCACGATTTTCTCAAAAATGACTTGACCGATTTTTTTCAAATTCATACCCTGTATAGTTATACATTATCAGCTCTATCAACTGGCATGAGTCTCCTCCCTGAGAAATAACAGGGGGTCCACTCCATCCTTGAGAAATTTACTTTGTAACCTTCTTCTCGTGCGTGAGGTAGGTAGTAGAGCAGTTTATTCAAAAGAACACAAGTCGATATTATTATTTGTAGAACAGCTGTTTTGACAACTTTTAAAAAATCCTTAAATTTCATAATTCAAACAAAGGAAAATGTACTCTGAACACAATAACAATAGTATAATCGTAGTTTTAATTATTTAGCCGCCAATCGGCATAATGTTTTTCCCCTAAATTATCCTCGTTAATGAGGCTTATAGATCAATGAGCAAGGAAAGTTGTGTGAGTGTACCACACCAGATTTTTGTTCTTGTAAACTTGACTTCTTGCAAAATACATTCATTTTATAGCCTACTAAACTTCAATTCAAGTGGACTTGACTAATATAAACGCCCCTTAGATGATAGATGAATGACCAGATTAATAACCTTTAAAGAGTGAGCATTGGTAATAACGAGCCTCTGATCGTCTGAGCCCGAAAGCAGCAGATCACCACTATCACTCCAGCAGATACAGTTCACACAGCCATGATGTACGGGCAACTCCTTCAGCAGGCCTAGTCGCTGCACAAAACCCAGGCTACCTGAAGCACAAACATCACACAAATTATTACAAACAAAAATAGAATGTCGACAACTGATGCAAATTTCTATTAATATTCAATTCAATTCTCCATTAATCCATGACCAGCTTGTGCAGGATAGATTTCGTCGGTGAAAAAATGAAAACTCAAAAAACATAAAAGTCCACAGTAATTACACTTAATCAAGATGGAAAGAAAGAAATATTTATGCCAAAATCATTAAACAACTTTACAAATGTGAAAAATATAAAAATTTTCATATACAATACATTGCAAAACTTAAAATTAAATATTTTCCATTTCAAAATCGATTATAATATTATCATTGGCGTTACAGCAAACTAAGTAGTTTGAGCGATGGCAACGAGTAATCAGTCGGCTATAATTAGTGGCTTGAGATTCAGTCGAAAATAGAAAAAATATAATAAAGAAAAAAGAAACATATGAATGTATGAAAAACTAGAAAAAAAATAAAATTTCAATCCGAAAAGAGAAGTACTAAGAGTGAAATACTAAGAGAGCAGAAAAACTAGAATGAATTCATAATAATTTAAAAACTAAAAAAAAGTCCAATAGGCATGCCAAATAGGTGGATATAGTGAGGTCACTCACTAAAAATAAAAAATTGAAATAATAATTATTATAAAAATCAATAATAAAGATAAAGAAAACAAAAGAGAGTTTCAGCCAGAGCTCATAAAATTTCATGACTCAAACGAGCTACAAGATAAATTCATTTCATAATTTTTCTCAAAGACATTAAATGTGTTCGAAAACGGATCTATATGTTCATTCAAAGTATTGAATATAATTAATAGTTTATTGTTCATAAAGTAGTTCATTTATGGGATAGATACACGCAAGGAATATTTCTAGATGTGATGACATATTGCGTGTACACTTTTATTATTATTATTATTATTATTATCATTATTATTATAAGTTAGTATTGGATAATACATTGAATTGAATATAATTTTCGAAATTAATTTATTGATTAATTTGTTATCGTAAACTTGACTTCTTGCAAAATACATTGGTGAAGTAGATTCAAGTTTTTACTTTCCTTGCCTATTACCATAGGAAAGGGGAGTATTGCTTTCCAAAAAAATTAATGTACCCTAATTTCATGTTTTCTATACGTTTCAAGGTCCCCTGAGTCAAAAAACATTATTTTTGGGTGTTGGTCTGTGTGTGTGTGTGTGGTGTGTGTGTGTGTGTGTGGTGTGTGTGTGTGTGTGGGGGGGGGTGGTTGTGAGTGTGTGTTTGTGAACACGATAACTCCATTCCTAATTAACCGATTGACTTGAAATTTTAAACTTAAGGTCCTTATACCATGAGGATCCGATAATAATAAATTCAATAAAATTCAATTCAAAATGGCGGATAATGGCTAAAAAACCATGTTTTTCACGGTTTTCTCGAAAACGGCTCTAACGATTTTCTTCAAATTTATACCCTAGATAGCTATTTATAAGCCCTATCAACTGATATGAGTCTCATTTCTGGGAAAATTGCAGGAGCTCAGTAATATTCCTGAAAAGAATGAATTTTGTTAATTTTCTATCACGATTTTCTCAAAAATGACTTGACCGATTTTTTTCAAATTCATACCCTGTATAGTTATACATTATCAGCTCTATCAACTGGCATGAGTCTCCTCCCTGAGAAATTAACAGGGGGTCCACTCCATCCTTGAGAAATTTACTTTGTAACCTTCTTCTCGTGCGTGAGGTAGGTAGGTAGAGCAGTTTATTCAAAAGAACACAAGTCGATATTATTTATTTGTAGAACAGCTGTTTTGACAACTTTTAAAAAATCCTCAAATTTCATGATTCAAACAAAGGAAAATGTACTCTGAACACAATAACAATAGTATAATCGTAGTTTTAATTATTTAGCCGCCAATCGGCATAATGTTTTTCCCCTAAATTATCCTCGTTAATGAGGCTTATAGATCAATGAGCAAGGAAAGTTGTGTGAGTGTACCACACCAGATTTTGTTCTTGTAAACTTGACTTCTTGCAAAATACATTCATTTTATAGCCTACTAAACTTCAATTCAAGTGGACTTGACTAATATAAACGCCCTTAGATGATAGATGAATGACCAGATTAATAACCTTTAAAGAGTGAGCATTGGTAATAACGAGCCTCTGATCGTCTGAGCCCGAAAGCAGCAGATCACCACTATCACTCCAGCAGATACAGTTCACACAGCCATGATGTACGGGCAACTCCTTCAGCAGGCCTAGTCGCTGCACAAAACCCAGGCTACCTGAAGCACAAACATCACACAAATTATTACAAACAAAAATAGAATGTCGACAACTGATGCAAATTTCTATTAATATTCAATTCAATTCTCCATTAATCCATGACAAGCTTGTGCAGGATAGATTTCGTCGGTGAAAAGATGAAAACTCAAAAAACATAAAAGTCCACAGTAATTACACTTAATCAAGATGGCATGCCAAATAGGTGGATATAGTGAGGTCACTCACTAAAAATAAAAAATTGAAATAATTATAAAAATTAATAATAAAGATAAAGAAAACAAAAGAGAGTTTCAGCCAGAGCTCATAAAATTTCATGACTCAAACGAGCTACAAGATAAATTCATTTCACAATTTTTCTCAAAGACATTAAATGTGTTCGAAAACGGATCTATATGTTCATTCAAAGTATTGAATATTAATTAATAGTTTATTGTTCATAAAGTAGTTCATTTATGGGATAGATACACGCAAGGAATATTCTAGATGTGATGACATATTGCGTGTACACTTTTATTATTATTATTATTATTATTATCATTATTATTATAAGTTGGTATTGGGATAATACATTGAATTGAATATAATTTTCGAAATTAATTTATTGATTAATTTGTTATCGAAATAAAAAGCTGAAAAGGATTTGGTATTATAGTGGAGATAGAATTGGTTTAATAATTTAAATAAAAATCGTGAATTTGTGTGTATTTTGGCTTCAAAATTCATAAAATAACTTAATATAATGTGCAGTGATAATTAAGTGTAATATTTAACTATAATTTGGTTTTTTAATTTTTCTAAATTTAAAATTTGCATCTCATATTTATTTTTGGACGAAAGTTGAGCTTGAACTTCTTACAGAACAAACATAAACCTATTTTTTGGACATGTAATCAAAATTTGGGAATGGAATAGTTTTAGGCTAAGCCTGTTGTTCCTTCCCAATCATATTTATATGATTTGTTATTGTATCCACGTATAAATAAATAAATAAATGAAAATGTTGATAAATACTATAGAAATATAATTTGTAAATTCTAGAATTGGTTCAATAGCCTATTGACTGTAAGATGGGGTTGAGACTTCAAAACTTCGTATCATTCTGGCGAATTTCTACATCTTTGAGAAAACTAATCAACGCATATTTGTCAACTTCTATAAATATCAACAAATAGTCAAGAAATGTATATATATTTATAAAACCCTAAAGCTGTTTTTTGATAGGAGTGGTGAAATTTAGCTGATTAATAAGCGCAGGGTTGGGAGGAATCAACAAAATGTGCAAGTGCCTAAGCCCAACCTTACAATTTTCAAAAAATTCTTCAATTTTCTAGCACAAACGTGTTTTAATAGACTTCCTGTGGACTTAACAAGGTGTAGGCAGAAGACAACTTTCTGCAGATTATTACATGGCCATCTGATACATGAAGATATTTCTGGTTATTATGAAAATATTGATTGAACTGCAGGCCTGCACAGTAGCAAACTTTTTTTACAACTGGTAAGCGCGACATTTTTTTTTTTTAGTCTGTAATGTTATTGTTTATAGTGTAATATTGTTAGGCCCGGTTGCACAACAGCCGGTTAAATTTTAACCGTGATTAATTTCACGAGAACCAATCAGAGAAGGCGTTTTTGAAAAGACAGCATCTCTGATTGGTTCTCGTGGAATTAATCACGGTTAAAATTACACCGGCTGTTGTGCAACCGGCACTTAGTATTTTAATAATGTTAAACTGATACTGAAGTGCTTTTTCCTTTTTTCTTGTCTTTTTAGTTTTTTCTACTCTTTCTCAATTTGCTTTGTAAACTGTAACACTTCTTTTTTATTTTAAGTAGTTTTTTCTGCCCAAACAGGTTTTTGTAGCCTTTGGCATTATTTTCCATGTATATTTGATTTTTGGTAATGTTCTTCAGGGTATGATTGTGATTTTTTAGTTATATTGTAATTGTTTCAGTGACTATGGTGTTTTCATGCTCTGTATATATATTGTAAAAATGGAAAATAAATTGATTTGAAATTTATTGTTTTGTCGTGGGACGCTCATTGAAACAAAACACTGAAACTTGTTCAATCTATCTAGAAATTTATAGTATTGTTGTGAAACGCTTATTGAAACAAAACACCGAAAATTGCTGTTCATTGCGTCATCTTAATTTAGAAAATAAACGCCTTATCTGTCAACTGCGAGCATCTTCCTCTTCTTCTTCTTCTTCTTCTTCTTCTTCTCTTCTTCTTCTTCTTCTTCTCTTCTTCTTCTTCTTCTTCTTTCATTCTTCTTCCTCTCCTCCTTCTTCTTCTTCTTCTTCTTCCTCTTCTTCTTCTTCTTCTTCTCTTCTTCTTCTTCTTCTTCTTCTTCTTTTCTTCTTCTTCTTCTTCTTCTCTGTTCTTCTTCTTTGAATAATTGCGAGCGAATTGACCGCAGTGTGGAGCATAATATTAGACAGCTAGCAGCTTCAATGGACAAATTACATTCAAAAATAGACTGGTGGAACTTTTTGGCTACAGATCAACATTGGGAGTGTGACTGGTCCAGAGTGAGGTTCACTTTTAACTGGCAGTACCCCATATAGGGTAACACTTATGCTACCCATTCAAACAACGCTGACAGATTGAACCTCACTACAGAGAAAAGGCGCATTCACAGTGACTATAAAATTCAGGTCAAGTTGGTCCATGACTGGATAGTAGCATACAAAAACAATAGCATAAGTAGATATCCCATGGTATAGGGCGTTTATGTCGCAACTTTTACTGTTATCTCAAGCTCATAGTCCAAGTAGTTCTTTCCTGTAAAGCTTCATGACGCTGGTAGTCTCTCATATTGTGCCGTTCATACACTCTTACCCGGTCAAAACAGTAAAAATCGTCAATAATCGAAAGTAATCGGCTTGAGATAACAGTAAAAGTTGCGACATTAACGCCCTATACCATGGGATATCTACTTATGCTATTATTTCTCTATGGTATCATAGAGAAAGGGCGTTTATGTCGCAACTTTTACTGTTATCTCAAGCTCATAGTCCAAGTAGTTCTTTCCTGTAAAGCTTTATGACGCTGGTAGTCTCTCATATTGTGCCGTTCATACACTCTTACCCGGTCAAAACAGTAAAAATCGTCAATAATCGACAGTAATCGGCTTGAGATAACAGTAAAAGTTGCGACATTAACGCCCTATACCATGGGATATCTACTTATGCTATTATTTCTCTATGGTATCATAGAGAAAGGGCGTTTATGTCGCAACTTTTACTGTTATCTCAAGCTCATAGTCCAAGTAGTTCTTTCCTGAAAAGCTTTATGACGCTGGTAGTCGCTCATATTGTGCCGTTCATACACTCTAAAGCTGCGTTTACACCGGAGTTAATAACACAAGTTTTTAACATTTTTGTTATCAACTGATGTCAATTACAAAAGTTAGATGTTGAGTTGCGTTCACACCGGAGTTGATAACATGAGTTATTAATAAAAAGTTGTCAACTTGACTGAATCGACAAAAAATTCTCTTGAAAAAAGTTGATAACTCGTGTTTTCAACAGAAAATTCCTTGTTATTAACAAGATTTATGTTATCCATCGAGAGTCGGTAACTTTTGTTAATATCTTCCCCGCAACCCCCTCGCCCAGCATCCCTACCCTACAACTACAGCTGTGTTCCCTAATACCTACAGCTGCAGACAAAACACGTGACAAAGTTATTAACTTTTGTTGAGAACAAAAGTAGCAGCCAAAAGAAAATGTTATTAACTTATATGTTGAAAACTTTTGTCTTAAACTATGGTGTGAACACATTATAATTTATTTACATTAGATCAGATGAAGATCATTATTTTAATGATCACACACATGTTTCAATTCAAATTTGAAGACAATTTTTTGCTTTTTATTCCGGCTGTTATATCATATGAATAGTATCGTTAAATGAAATCATATAGAAGTCAATTATATTGATAACAAGATCTTGTTAATAACAAGGAATTTTCTGTTAAAAACATGTGTTATTAACTTTTGTCAAGATAAATTTTTGACGATTCAGTCAAGTTAATAACTCGTGTTATTAACTCCTGTGTAAACGCAGCTTTACCCGTTCAAAACAGTAAAAATCAACAATAATCGACAGTAATCGGCTTGAGATAACAGTAAAAGTTGCGACATAAACGCCCTATACCATGGGATATCTATTTATGCTATTGTTTCTCTATGATACTATCCAGCAAAATCAACAAACAAAGAATGTTTGAAAAAGTTGTTTGTTTGTTTATGAAGTACTAGCAGGTAACCCGTGCTCCGCAAGGCTCAAATTGAAAACTTTTGATAGGAGGAATAATTCTTATATTTTTTGACCGAGCGAAGTGAGGTCTAAGATTCAAGTCGACGGTTTGGCATTTCTCTTAATGTTTAAATGTTTATATGTTGCGCATTTACGGCGAAACGCGGTAATAGATTTTCATGAAATTTGACAGGTATGTTCTTTTTTTAATTGCGCGTCGACGTAAATACAAGGTTTTTGGAAATTTTGCATTTCAAGAATCTATATATATATAAAAGCGAAATGGCACTGACTCACTGTCTGACTGACTCACTCACTCACTCACTCACTCGCATAACTAAAAATCTACCGGACCAAAAACGTTCAAATTTGGTAGGTATGTTCAGTTGGCCCTTTAGAGGCGCACTAAGAAATCTTTTGGCAATATTTTAACTCTAAGGGTTGTTTTTAAGGGTTTAAAGTTCGTCTTTTAGCATGTATATTCTTCTTCTCCCAATCTCTTAATTATAATTGAAATGTCCATATCATATGTTACTATAGAACTATAATCTAGATAGAGTACCTCTTCGAAACAGTTGTTAACTGGCAACTAAATTAATAATTTTGTCAGGTTGGCATTAAGTTGAGTTGACTTTTTAGGTTGGCACCAAGTTGAAGATTTAAATGCATTTATCGCGGAAAAATTCATTGGACACTGCTACTTCAATCCTGGAATATATTATTACTAGCCGTCAGGCTCGCTTCGCTCGCCATATCCGTTTAGCCAGACGTTTAGTCTGGACCCCCGACTGGATTGTTCTAACATATGATAAAAATGCTCAAACGAAAAATGCAGGCGAGCGAAGCGAGCCTGCTGATGTCATTCTTGGACGATCCAGTCGGGGGTCCAGGGGGCGGAGCCCCCTGGCTAGACGGATATGGCGAGCGAAGCGAGCCTGACGGCTAGTTAACTTATATGTTGAAAACTTTTGTCTTAAACTCTGGTGTAAACGCATTATAATTTATTTACATTAGATCAGATGAAGATCATTATTTTAATGATCACACACATGTTTCAATTCAAATTTGAAGACAATTTTTTGCTTTTTATTCCGGCTGTTATATCATATGAATAGTATCGTTAAATGAAATCATATAGAAGTCAATTATATTGATAACAAGATCTTGTTAATAACAAGGAATTTTCTGTTAAAAGCATGTGTTATTAACTTTTGTCAAGAGAAATTTATGACGATTCAGTCAAGTTAATAACTCGTGTTATTAACTCCGGTGTAAACGCAGCTTTACCCGGTCAAAACAGTAAAAATCGACAATAATCGACAGTAATCGGCTTGAGATAACAGTAAAAGCTGCGACATAAACGCCCTATACCATGGGATATCTACTTACGCTATTGTTTCTCTATGATAGTATCCAGCAAAATCAACAAGCAAAGAATGTTTGAAAAAATTGTTTGTTTATGAAGTACTAGAAGGTAACCCGTGCTCCGCAAGGCTCCAATTGAAAAATTTTGATAGGAGGAATAGTTCTTATATTTTTTGACCGAGCGAAGTGAGGTCTAAGATTCAAGTCGACGGTTTGGCATTACTCTTAATGTTTAAATGTTTATATGTTGCGCATTTACGGCGAAACGCGGTAATGAATTTTCATGAAATTTGACAGGTATGTTCCTTTTTCAATTGCGCGTCGACGTATATACAAGGTTTTTGGAAATTTTGCATTTCAAGGTTAATATAAAAGGAAAAAGGAGCCTTCTTCATACACGCCAATATTAGAGTGAAAATCAGACTATAGAATTATTCATCATGAATCAGCTAACAAGTGATTACACAGATGTGTGGAGAAGCCAGTCTTGCTGTATTTCCGTAAGGTGTATAGTTTCAATCAGGTACTTGTGGATGAGAATACTGCGTGAGGTCTACTGTTCACAGAACTACTAGTCTGAAGCCGACTACTGTCAATTTTTACTGTTTTTTTTTTGGGGTAAGAGTGTATGAACGGCACAATATGAGAGACTACCAGCGTCATAAAGCTTCACAGGAAAGAACTACGTGGACTATCAGCTTGAGATAACAGTAAAAGTTGCGACATAAACGCCCTATACCATGGGATATCTACTTACGCTATTGTTTCTCTATGATAGTATCCAGCAAAATCAACAAGCAAAGAATGTTTGAAAAAGTTGTTTGTTTGTATTGTTTGTTTATGAAGTACTAGCAGGTAACCCGTGCTCCGCAAGGCTCCAATTGAAAACTTTTGATAGGAGGAATAATTCTTATATTTTTTTAATAATATTAATTTATTTTAATCATTATCATCCCATACAACACAGAGACCTCTAATGTACGTGCAGTGGATAAACATGTTGAATATTGAAAACATCCTGCAGACATCAGATTCTTGCCAGAAGACGACATACGGACGTCTGCAGGCCATACATGTGTCATAGAATCCGAACCTCATCATACATCCAAGGATAGGCAGCCTTGGGAGTGCCCAGACGATACCCTAGTCACCAACTTTTTCTGGAATTTGGAGTTATGACAGTCAGACAGCTATGTATTAGAAAACGAATTGAATATATCAGCAATCATACAGATATCTTTACACTGCATCAAACTAATTATATTTTCAGATCTGCAAACAGATATATTGTTCCTCGAACTGACTTAACTATATGCAATCACAGATATCTTTACCCTGCATCAAATATTATAATTTTCAGATCTGCAAACAGATATATTGTTCCTCGAACTGACTTAACTATATGCAGAAGACAATTCAACTACATAGTAAATAAACTAATAAATATTATTCCAGAACATTTTATAAAAATGAAACCCTCTAAAGCACTTAAAACAAAAATTGAAAACTTGGATCAAGACCGAAAATGTTGTAGTCAAAATATTTTACTCTAGGCATTCATCAATTCTTTAGTATCATGTTTTATTCAAATTATTTCCCCCTTTACTATCTGAAAGTTGTCTGTCAAACTGGACCCATTTATATAATGTTATCCTGCACTGATTCAAATTAATTATTTGCCCCTTTACTATTGAAAGTTGTCTCTCAAACTGAACCCAATTTATATAATGTTATCCTACACTAATTTCAAATTCTTGATAATTATGTCAAAATGAATATTTGTTTAACGAATTATATTCTGTTTACGTTTATGTTTATACTATGAACTACTCCACTATCATGTTTTTTCTTTTTCTTTTTTGAAAGTGTATGCTAATTTTTTGTTTGAAGTGTTTGCTAAATTTTTTTGTTTCTACAGTTACTTTTTTCTAGTTTTCTAAAATTGGAGTGCTTACTGAATGCTCGTTGCTAGCGCACAAACTTTTTTTTGCTTGCAACGCCAATATTATATATTTTATTATTAATTAGTTTCAATAAAAGCTTTTGTATTTTTGTTGGTAAATTTCTAATATATGAAACTGAATTTTGTTTTCCATGTTTTGTGAATTTATATGAATTTGGCAAAAAATTTGATTTGATTTGATATGATCACATTGGTTGCGTATATGTGCAAGTGCTCGCGTGGCCATGCATGACCAAGCGCGCAGATGAGAAACAAAATCTGGAAAGAGCAATAGGAACACTCACACTGAACGCGTGCACTTGCTGGTGTCGTTCAGTGTGCGCAGCTACAGGCAAATCACAACGTGTTTCAATAGCTCTTTCCAGATTTTGTTTCTCGGCTCATGCATAATCTGACGTGCACTTGCACATACACGCATCCAATGTTGAGTGCTCTGGATGGGTCGCAGAGGGCTGTGGGAGTCTTCTGTGACTTGTCCAGGGCTTTCGAGATGGTTGACCACGGTCTCCTTTTGGATAAGTTGAGGTTTTATGGATTTAGTGGTTGTGCAGAGACATTTTTTAGATCCTACCTTGAGAGGAGATATCAAGCTGTAAAGAATGATTGTGAGGGCTCTCAGGTATTTTCTACATGGCAGCAAAATGGGCGAGGAGTGCCTCAGGGATCCATACTTGGGCCTACTTTGTTTAATATCTTTATCAATGACTTGCCCTACAATGTGGATGGTAAATTGATATTATATGCTGATGACACAACAATCTTGGTTAAAGGTAACAATAATCAGGAAGTCATGGAGAAAGCTAAGATTGCTGTACAACAGATCAACAGGTGGTTCAAAGATAATTCATTAAAGTTAAATATGAGTAAAACCAATGTTGTGAAGTTTTCTGCAAGAGGGAATGATAATGATCCACTGGTAATGGGATGGGACTATCCTGCTTCTGAAAAAACAAAATTTTTAGGGGTGGAACTGCAGGGGAACTTGAAGTGGGATAGCCAAGTGGAAAAGCTCCAAAAAAAACTGTGTCATGCTCTCTTCGCTCTGAGAACTGTAAAGGCAAATTCAAATATTACGACAACTCTAAGGGTCTATCATGGATATTTCCTATCATTGATTAGATTTAGTATTTTATTTTGGGGGTCAGGAAGGAACTATTTGAACACATGCTTCAAAATGCAGAAAAAAGCACTTCGGGTTCTTGAGGGAGTGAGTCCTTCTTCTTCCTGTAAACCTATACTCAGGAGACTCCAGCTTCTTTCTGTTCCAGCTATCTATTTCTTGGAAGTGGTTTCTTTTGTGTTCAAAAATTCAGAAATTTTCAATGTCGACCGCATTAATCATGCATACAGAACTCGAGGTAGAAATGAATTTTTGTTCCAGCTCCCAATTCATAGACTCTCTCTGCTTGAAAAAGGACCGTATTATTCAGGATTAAAGTTTTATAATTGTATTCCAGAGGATATTAGGTTGTGTGGTGGTTATAAAGTGTTTTTATCTAAGATAACCAGAACATTGGTAGAGGCATGTCCCTATACAATAGAGGAGTGCTGCAACGCATTCTCAGGATCCCGATCCTGAACTTGACATATTGCATGCCACTTGAGCCTTGCTCAAAAATGTGTGGCTTTCGCAAATAAATTGTAATAATAATAATAATGTGAGCATACACTAACCACAATCCAAGCAAGCATGTTTTGGATATTGTAGTGCATATGGATATCTTCTAGATACAGAATGAACAGTGCAAGGGGCCCCAGGCCCATGAGCTTTTCAAAGAGACCAAAACTTGGTTCTGCGCAAATCAGCTGAAGTTGAAAGAGACCAAAACTCAGGAGATAATTTACTTATATTTTTATGAAAATAAGTATATTTTCATTTTTATAATTTATTGTAATGACCAAAAAGTAAATTCGTATGGCTTTTGTTGGTGGGGAGTCCCTTGCGGGAAGGTCCCACCGCCTGAATATATAATTTAAGCCGTCAATGGGCCTTACGACTGTCATACTTCAGCCGGGACCGACAGTTTAACGTGCCCATCTGATAACACGGGTGTGATCTGGTTAAAAAAACTTTTGGTATTGAGAGGGTTTGAACCCGGGATCTCTATGCTGCTACGCAAGCACTCTATCCACTAGACCACGGATCACTCCATTGTAATGACTTCTTGCTTGTAATTATGATTCAATCTATCATTGATATTTGTAATGCAATTGTTGTTCTCAATTAGCTGCTGCAATAAAATATTTTGACTTTTACTTTAGCCAGATAAACAGATGTTAGTGCAGCTCCTGTCTCTTTGCGTGTACACCAAATTGTCTTGAGAGCCTCACATTGTTGGAGTCTGCAACAATCTGTCACGAGTAATCTATGTACTTCGTAAAATGAAAGGACTTCTGAGTGCCCAACGATGGCTGATGCTGTTTCACGCGGTGTTCAACTGTCATATCCAGTATGTAATATTGGTGTGGGGACATTTGGCGCATTCAAAGGACATTCTCCTACTCCAAAAGAAAGCACTCCGTGTGATGACTACACAATTGAATGTATAAATGGAATTGTGACAATGCGGAAATTCTCTACATGTAAATAATATTGTGAACGAATAAGATTTCAAATAAATAATTTGAATTTGAATGACGTTTAGCAAGTTTGATACTCATTGCCAGCCCATATTCCAACGACTGAGCATTCATATGAGGGGTAATCACAATGTTGGAGTTAGCTGGCTAAGTCGAGCTATTCGCTATCTCCAGCTATTTGCTGAGTATGTGTTAACTCAATGCTGTAGTGGTACGTGAGAAAAAAATTAACAGACGAGATAGTAGATAGCGCAGGTTTGAGTCCGCTAACTCTAGCTATCTCTGTTAAAACGGCAGTCTTATATGTTTATAATCTTACTTTTTCAAACTAACTTTGAGTTACACAAATTATCCGCTTGGATCACAAACTGCAGTTAGCTAATAGCAAGGTCTACAAATACAGGTCATGACACCCATGTTCCTTATGGAGCGGCCATTTTATGGGGTCTTTATAGCGGTAAATTTGAAAAACCAATCTAATTCAATTTGCTCGTAACAAAATTATGCATTTTAAAAACAATATTCTAGTTCAGATAATATGTGAATCCAGGTTTTCAATTCTTTATAATGAAATTTCAATAATAGATGCTTCAATTATTCATTTATTTATTATTAAAAATTGTTCTTGTTCTTGTAAATCAAGGATTATGATTCAAAAGGCATTGGGATAAGACGGAAAATATGCGAGGCCAATTTTAAAAAGAGTTTTAAGTTCCAGATCAATTAAATCTAAAAATCAACAATTCAGTTCTAGTTGGAATCTAATTTATTATTATTATTCTGTCGGACAATTTATTTTACAATTCAAAGCCAAGCAATATCCCTTGAACAATATTACAAAATAACACATCATGTTGTTCAATCCATAATGATAACTGCTGATAAATTTGAAAATTTGTGTACTAGGACCCCATAAAATGGCGATTTTGCAATGCATCACGGGATTGTGTCATGACCGGTATTTATAGACCTTGGCTAATAGCAGATGGTTTTAGATGGGGCGTTCACAATCCAGAGTTATCAAATAGCACTTTATCTGGCTAAAACAACATTGTGAATAACCCTACTGTGTATGGACTGTACACATATTAGCACCACTACTTCATGTCAAAAAACACCTGTCTACTTTTTCAAGAAGAGAGGAAGTGCACACTCATGTCACTCGAGGGAGGATCAACTATGACATTGCCAAGCCATCGTTTGTCTGGAGTCAAGGATTGTTTTCCAGTGCTAGCAATCGGGATGTTCAACTGCCTGCTACACTTAGTGCCGGTTAAATTTTAACCGTGGTTAATTCCACGAGAACTAATCAGAGAAGCCGTCTTATCAAAAAGGCCTTCTCTGATTGGCTTTCATGGAATTAATCACGGTTAAAATTTAAGCGGCTTTTGTGCAAGCCGGGTCTCAGGGAGAGGGGCGCTCACCTACAGCATTCAAGAACACCCTATCAGGGTGGCTCATTGGGAGGAGCTTCTACTGTTTAGAAGATTTATTTGATGACGACTTTGCTAATCTGTGACACCGCCATCTAAGTAAATTGAGTTTTTAAATTTTGACACAATCTATCCGGGAACCCTGGTCTTTGATCATGATATGTAAAAATAGCACAAGGACTACCTTATTATTTTATCTTTCAATGTTATTACATTAGTGTTATTTGCATTGTAAATGAATAAATGAATAAATATTGAATAGTACCTTACTTTACTTTATCCGGCTCTACAGTCCTGGGTGTTCATTGTAAATGAATAAATATTGAATAGGTACCTTACTTTACTTTACTTTATCCGGCTCTACAGTCCTGGGTGGACTTTGGCCTCCTCAACAGAGCGCCTCCATTCGTCTCTATCCTGTGCACTCCATCGCCAGTTTGCCACGCCCAGCACACGGAGGTCTCCAATCACGACGTTCAGTCATGTTGTCCGTGATCGACCTCTCTTTCTCGTCCTAAGCATTTTTTCTTTCAGGAGTCTTGATGGTACCCTCCCGTCACTCATTCTGACTAAGTGATGATATTGAATACCATAATTTTGAAATCAGTCTATCCAATCCAATCTAGACTTGCTTTTGGATATTATGTAGGCTACTGTAGAACATCCACTAGATGTCTTCTGAACACTATGATTATGAAATAAGGATTTGGCTGGTTACCTACCTTCTCATGAATTCCAACATGTTGGTTTCAACATGAAATTTTTATGAACTTTGGTTACCTCATCAACATATTAATATGGGGATGTAGTAGCCTAATAGCTATATAGGCCTAGCCTATCTGCCATGTTTTTTGGAGTTTATAATGAATTACAGACAGCATAACAGTACCTCGGTAATTTAGTTCATAGACATCATTTACATTGTGGTAAATCAATTGTTTTTGTAGGACCTCCTTGATTAATAGGTAGCCTACCTAGGCCTATGATTCAATATATTTGATACATAGTGTGGATAATGATATTATTGAATCAATTATTATCTAATCAATAAACTAATTAGATTAGATATAATATATTAAATAAGATAACTACTTACCTTTAACACTGTTGTAGAGAGTTACACGGTTGGCACCCAAATAAGGCTGGTCATTTAAATAACGAAATACGCTTACAGGCCGTTTTGGCTTCATATTCTATAAAAATATTTAAGCCTTAAATAAGCAGCAATTAGTAGCAACCATTAAAAACTAGTGACATTGTCAAAAAATGTATTTATTGATCAAATATCAGAGTGGTTTTTAGGCCAGTCGCAGAGCACCAATCATCAAAATTGTTTGAATTAATTTGTTTGGTAACTAGGATTGAATCCTCGTAAGCTCAAGAATATGTACTCACTAAACACTTGGGAAAAATAGAAGTATTAGTGAACAGCAAATAACTGATTACTCATCTTTATTGTATTATTGTCACTAGTTTTCACGACATAACCCTACAATAAAAATAAGTTTTATTCTTCGATTCTATCGAGAGTTGATCGATAATTATTGTGAATCGATGAGAGTCGAGGGTCGTTATATATCGATGGTGTGGAAGCGCGGCTTGTTTGAAGTTGAGCAGGTATTTTATAATTTGGGTAGGTCTATTTTCAGTAGCCTAATGGTTATTTTAATGAAAATAATAATTGATAGAATACATTCTAAGTAATTTGTTTCAGAAAGACACTTATTATCCTAGTAAAATATTGATTTTCATTATTTAACAGTCTTAATAAGTTGAAAAAACTGTAAAGTTTCAAGTTTCTTTAACTGAACAAAATTTATTCTATTTAACTAAGCAAAAAATAGAAGTTTTGATATGTCCCTACACTGAAACTAGAATTTTATAATGATACTTTGGTTTCCTTATAATGCTATTCCTAATAATACAGTACATTAATTCACAAATAGCCTATGAAGGTAGATATTTGTGAAATTTTAAGATAAAATAAAAAGATTTTGTCGTTAGTTTCACACAATCTATTTGAGATAAACTGAAATTTTCATGCACTCTTAAGGTATCATCAGTCATAACAAAAAATACCACTGATGATGATGTCTCAAGTGCATTGAAATTTCAGTTCGCTCAAAATAATAAATGATGTAAAACTGACAACATATTTTCCATTTCAACTTATTATCAACAATTATTCAGAATACTGTAATGGGAAACAGACTAAAAACAGACTATTTCAGTCAAAATCCATTGGCCCGGTTGCATAAAACCTTTTGAATTTTAATCATGATTAAATTCAACAAGAACCAATCAGAGAAGTTTTTTCTGAGAAGAAGCTGATTGGTTCTCGTGGCATTCGACCGGGATTAGAATTTAACAGACTGTGGCCCGGTTGCACAAAAGCCGGTTAAATTTGAGCAGTTATTGATTTCACGAGAGATCACCAATCAGAGAAGGCGTTTTTGAAAAGATGGCTTCTCTGATTGGTTCTCTTGGAATTAATCACAGTTAACATTTAACCGGCTGTTGTGCATCCAACACTTTGTATAACAAGAGAAGTTAATCATTTCACAAGCAGTTCGTCACAGAAAGTGGGAAGGTGAGTAGATAAAAATCAGTTGTATTATCACATTAACTTAGTCACTCTTTCAATTCACTTGGAAAAATTTAATAATCTAAAAATATTGCAATAGCTCAAAACTTACTTTGATTAATGTAGAAGTTTTATGAATTCAGATTAGAAAAACTACTGCATGAAAGAAGTAGCTCTAGTATTGCTATGCTATTTTATATTTTATAATAATCTATGAGTGATCGTGAACATATTATACTTCTATGACGTCTCATCTTTGAGGAATATAAAATTATAAGGTATTGAATTTATATTCATCTTCCATTGGAAAAATATTGTCATGAAGTTGTATCTGATATCAGATCATAATTTTGTATCATACACGTGTATCAAATATCATAGTTTTTAAATAGTTAATATATAATCAAGAGCTTGTCAAAAAATCTGGTGTGGTACACTCACACAACTTTCCTTGCTCATATTCGAAACTACGATCAGACTTTTGTATATGTGTATATATAATTGTTTTCAGAGTACTTTTACCTTTGTGTAAATTGTGAAATTCGATGATTTTTTTTTAGTCGTCATTTTTTAAAGTCGTCAAAACAGCTGTTCTACAGATGAAATATCTCGACTATGTGTTCTTTTTATGAACTGCTATACCTACCTACTTCATGCACGAGAAGGAGGTTACAAAGTCCATTTCTCAAGGATGGGGTGGACCCCCCATTAGTTTCCCAGAAAGGAGACTCATGCCAGTTAATAGAGCTGGTAAATAACTATACAGAGTATGAATTTGAAAAAAATCGGTCAAGTTATTTTGAAAAAATCGTGGAAAACATTTTTTTTTTAGTAATTATCCGCCATTTTTCTCAAGTATATTACGGAGCTCCTGCAATTTTCTCAGAAATGGGACTCATGTCAGTTGATAGGGCTTATAAATAGCTATCCATGGTATGAATTTAAAGAAAATCGTTAGAGCCGTTTTCGAGAAAACCGTGAAAAACATGGTTTTTAGTAATTATCCGCCATTTTTTCCGCCATTTTGAATTCAATTTTATTGAATTTCTTATTGTCAGATCCTCATGGTATAAGGACCTTAAGTTTAAAATTTCAAGTCAATCGGTTGATTAGGAATGGAGTTATCGTGTTCACAGACATACACACATACACACACACACACAGACCAACACCCAAAAATCATGTTTTTGGACTCAGGGGACCTTGAAACGTATAGAAAACTTGAAATTGGGGTACCTTAATTTTTTTTGGAAAGCAATACTTTCCTTACCTATGGTAGTAGGGCAAGGAAAGTAATAATTATCATCTTCTAGTTGAATTCATGCTATAACTGTCACAGCAGCCAATACCATATCATTCACCATAATTTCATATATTTTGATTTAAGACTCTCAAGACAGAGGTTTTAGTGTATATTCTAATTCCACACATATATCATCAAATTCTACAGTTTTATTTGGTACAGTACCATGGTTTCGTGACCGCATAGATCACATTTCAAGCTAACTTTTTAGAAACCATTCGACTGACACACATATATCACTAGTAGCTCTGTGAACAGTAGACCTCACGCAGTATTCTCATCCACAAGTACCAGATGTCAACTGTTTTAAATGTTAACAAACTCAGTTCACGTTTGAATTTGTATTTCATATGATATAATTCATCCAGTTCCGTGATGATCTTTCTATCTGATGAAAATTAATTTTTAGAATCAAAAATATTATAATTTCTCCAGCATTATTTAGTTCATTTGTTTATTTCTATTTACCTATTAAAATTAGTTTTTTCGAATGTGAGAATATTGATACTGATGGGCACGCATAATAATAATACCATGACTGCAAAACAAAATATTGAAACCAAAGACCTTAAAGCTGCGATTAGACCAAATTTATTTGAAAAAAAAATGTTAATAACTCAATCCTTTTAGATTATATAAGATTGAAAATAACTTATCATACACATGTTGAAAATATTTGTTTGTCAACTTCCGTTCAATCTAATAGAATCTATAAGGATTAAGTTATAACCATTTTGTTAATAACTTTGGTGTAAAATATTGAAACCAAAGACCTTAAAGCTGCGATTAGACCAAATTTATTTGAAAAAAATGTTAATAACTCAATCCTTTTAGATTATATAAGATTGAAAATAACTTATCATACACATGTTGAAAATATTTGTTTGTCAACTTCCGTTCAATCTAATAGAATCTATAAGGATTAAGTTATAACCATTTTGTTAATAACTTTGGTGTAAACCCAGCTTAAAGATGCATACCTCTTTAATGTCTCTGATTGAAACTATAGACCTTATACAAATACAGTAATAGACTGGCTTCTCCACACATCTGTGTAATCACTTGTCAGCTGACTTATGATGAATAATTCTATAGTCTGATTTTTACTCTAGTATTGGCGTATGAAGGATGCTCCTTTTCCTTTTATATTATCCTTGAAATGCAAAATTTCCAAAAACTTTGTATATACGTCTACACGCAATTTAAAAAGGAACATACCTGTCAAATTTCATGTAAATCTATTACCGCGTTTCGCCATGAATGTGCAACATATAAATATATAAACATTTAAACATTTAACATTTAAACATTTAAACATTTAAACATTTAAACATTTAAACATTTAAACATTTAAACATTTAACATTTAAACATTTAAACATTTAAACATTTAAACATTAAACATTTAAACATTTAAACATTTAACATTTAAACATTTAAACATTTAAACATTTAAACATTTAAACATTTAAACATTTAACATTTAAACATTTAAACATTTAAACATTTAAACATTTAAACATTTAAACATTTGAACATTTAAACAATTAAACATTTAAACATTTAAACATTGGAACATTAAGAGCAATGCCAAACCGTCGACTTGAATTTTAGACCTCACTTCGTTCGGTCAATAATACCTATACAGGTACAGTAGGACCAAATGAAACTGTAGAATTTGATGATATATGTGCGCCAGTCGATCTGTTATTCTAATTCCAAGAATATTGAAGTATTCCTTGGTTTTCCAAGGATAAGCAAGGGAAAATATTGCAATAACTTACTGTGACCTATACAGAAGTCTCATTATATGAGCCTCGACGATCGAAAGTCTACTGCATTGAAGAAGTAGCCTATTAGGCTTGCTATGCTATTTCATATTTTATAATAATCTATGAGTAATCGTAAAATGTCGTCTCATGTTTGAGGAATGTAAATCTGATAGAATTTATAGTGTCATGTAGTTGAAAGTTGAATTCATACTGTATCTGCTACATCAGCCAATCATACAACATTTCAAATTTTGATAATTATGGAAAAGTTCAATTATGGAAAAGTAGGCTACTACAACATCAATATTTACTCTACAAACTTAATCAAATTTTATTTATTTATTTATTAGAACAGTCACAAACACAATATTTGGAAAGAGAAACAGGCAATTGCCCAAAACCTCTTCAATTCCTTGATTTTGGCACATAAATAGTCCAAAGTGAGGTTAAGTTTAAAATTTCTGTTTTCACCAAAGATTAACACTCAGAGAATACAGTACGTATTCGAGATATGACTGATGAATTTTGAATTTCGAAGGGTTGATAAGAGCCGGAAATAACACTAAACAATCCGAAAGTTTCAATAATATTGAAATAAACTTGAAAATTTTGAGCAGAAAAATTAAAACTACTATCACTGCAACTATCAGTTGATTTTTGATGTATGATTTTCAAGTGGATAAGATGTTGTCGTTCTACAAGTTTATTAAAGAAAATTAAAATTGAAGTATGTTCCAATTTCAAGAATATTAAAATGTATTTCAATTTTTCAAGAATAAGAAGGATGAAGTAAATAAAATAATTGATTTTTGCAAATAGTAACTTACTTATTTGGAATCTCGTTCAATAATAATAAACAAGAGAGTGGAATTGAATTTGATGAAGAATGATTCAATATAAAAAAGATAAATCAATATTGTTACTCTATTGAGGAATTTCTCGTTAAAAGAATATATTTTCATTTTCCGGGGATATTCTCAGAATATGCTTAGGAACTCCCCGTTGAGAGAATATATTTTTATTTATCATGGCGCTGGTAGTTCACTTTTGTGAATGTGGATTACTGAAAAAACTGTGGAAACTGAACTAAAATTATAATTAATTATATCATAGCCACTTTAATTTTCATGTAACGCATTCAAATTCTGGGAAAATCCCAAAGATATCCCCAGGACATGACGATTGCTAGTGTCATTTGTTTTTTAAAAAACTAGCAGGAATTTAAAAAAATGATAAATGCATGTGGAAGTGTATTGAAAAATCTTTTTTCTCCTAAAAAATATTTATTCTATCTCAGAAAATAGATGAGATATTAAAAGTTGAAAAAGGAATTGGATCACATCAAGACAAAATGTATGTGTTTTCTCCTTTTGTTTTATAGTCTAAAGTTTGGAATTTGAAAAATTAATTGGTAGTATACAGTCAAACCTCTCTATAACGAACCTCCACTTGACGAAATCCTCTACACAACGAATTTTTATACAATGACATTTTTAGGTTTTGGCTGCTTATTTACCTCTATTTAACGAGTTTCGGACCTCTCAACAACAAAGTTTTCTCTTGACTTCAAAATACAAAATCTAGTGTGTATAGGAAGAAGACGATCATTTTCAAGGAACTGTTTAGTTTCAGCAGAATAAAGGTCAATAGACTAAAAATAATGGCAATTCAGGGAGGAAGAAGATGGGTAATAGAGGTTGAAAGACATGTCGGAAATTTAATGCAAGTTACTTCAAATTGGATTTCAAGAACTTGTCATTTGTAGACCAGGCAGGTCAACGACTCAACGACTGGACTTTCTAAATCTTGCTTTTGTCACACATTTCAATTCTTTGAACTGACTAAGATGATGATGGTTGTGACGAACTTGAGGAGAAGAATCCGTCAGATCAAGAAGTTCTAGAAGCTTTAAAAATTATCAGGCAAGGATTAAATCTGAAAAATAGTGTACCAGCCTTTTTATGTTCGACTGTTTGAATAGATGTGAGTCGTTTATTGAACATGATGTTTTATTCAAATGCAAAATTCAACCGAAAATTACTCACTTTTTCAAATGAGACATTAGAAAATAGGGAAGTTGAGTTATTATAGTATTTATTGTGAAGTTGTTGACAAAATTACCGTATGTTGCGTTAAAGCTAATACAGTAGTAGTGTAAAAAGTACTAAAAAATCTTTGGTGAAGGAAGTTGAAAAATATTGTTACTGAGTATGAACTTTGATTAAACTCTACTAATAGTAATAAATCAAGCTTTTTAGAAATAAATTGGTGAGTTTACTTACCTATCACATTCTATAAGTATTCAAAAAACAAGTTTTTTTTATTATAAACAGCATGAATTTTCAAATTTCCCTATTAATAATTGTTGGCCTAATAGGTACCCTACCTACGTTCGCGATGATATGTTTCATGTACCATATTCATTTATTTACCGCCGTGATACCATATTACAAGATCCATAAGATCGTGGCAGTTTTCTTGACAGAACAACCTCTCAATAACGAAAACCTTTCAGCAGCGAATTTTTTCTCGGGATAATCAACTTCGTTAAACAGAGGTTCGACTGTATTCCAAAATTTACTCTCTTCGATGTCTGCGGCTCTTCAAAATTGTTTAACTCTTACCAATATAACTGATGCATTAGTTGGAACACCGATATTTATGAATTTTCTTTCTTTCTGAGAGAGTATATTTTCCAGAAATATTCACTTCATTAGTGCGGGAGGACAAGATCATTAATGGGTTGTAGAGCCAAGCAGTGAGTATTAGCATAGAGAAACTAATACTATAGGCCTATTCCTTTATCTCTGGTATTCTATTGTATCTGATATCAGTTTAATTGGACCTGTATCCAAACTGAGATAATAATATCATCAAAATTGATAAATGCATGAGACGTTATTATAGTAGAAATAAACAGTACTGAAGTATCAATTTATTAAAAAGGCTTTATTGCAACACACACATTATTTACATATTTACAAAATAAATATTTCTAAGAATAAATTATTATCAAATCACAGAGGACATCTTATTGCGTATTCTTTATTTTATTGAGCATCTAACTTATTTATTGTTCTGATTTGATTTACGCTCTTTCATATTGGATCTATTTAATTAGTTCCAATCTTATATATCACTCAATACTACTAGCAATGGATTTGATTATTTGAACAGAAGATTATAGAAACTTGTCTAATCCTTCCAATGTTCCTTCTTCCTACCAATAACAAATAATAGCAATTATTATAATAATTTATACCTTCAATAAATAGAAATAAAATACGCAAGGCTTTCATCAATAATAAATTAATAATAATAATGATTGTCGATTTATGAATGAGATAAAAAAATATAGCTTACCAGTACATGTTTCCCAATAAATAATCTACTGTTGAATCAAATTCAACAATACTTATCATAAGCTTGGAAGAGTTCATTGACTATTAATGAGAACCTGAACTTTAATAAATGTTCAAATTTAATAGTGAAAGATGATTACCGTACCATACAATACAATTTTTCTTTATTTTGTCTTCTCCTTTTGTTGAAGTGACTTAGAGCTTGGAGAATGAATGCAGATCTTTAAATACTGTCATAATCCAATGACAGTGAATGATACATAACATACTGTTTGTAAGGATAGTAATGAAAATTCAATGATCCAATGGTCATGAATTGTTTACATTTTGTAAAAAATGATGAAGAAGTTGGGAATAATTCTCTTGTTCATCATAATATTCAAAAATATTTTTTTGAACTTGATGTTTGTGATACCAAGTACCTAGTTCACAGTTTGCATAGGCTATAATATACTCGTATTATACTATTCCTGCATACTATCATGAGCTTGTCAATAAATAATTTATGATTGTAGCTTTCATGATAATTATATGGTAATTCATATTCATAAATTAATATTGCTATCATAATAGTTATTACACATTTGTCATGGAAGCGCTTAATTTGTTTTTGGGAATACAAGCTCTGAAAAATGTCTGTATTCTCAATAAGAATTCAATTATTCAATTATTTGAGATAGTATTTTGAATTTTATAGTGATTTGAAGAAAAGTATTAAAGCCGCATACTCAACAGCCAGTCTTATGATCGTTTCTCAGAAAACTATTCTCTAGTTCCTCTTTGGTGTAATGCGTTCTCCAAACGACATACTCTGACTCAAAGTGTGCAATTTAGTGTTGCCATCATTGTCCATCGTCTGTGACTCTCCATCCTCCATATCGTCATCCTGCTCCTGAGCGTACTCATCCTCATATTCCTGATGATGACGTTCCTGTTTCGTGTTTTTATGCTGACTAATCGGTTTGTCATAGTAGGATGTCTCATAAATCTGCACAGACTTCTGTACTTGAACGTTGCCTTCATTTGAGGGAGATGAAACACTCTTCTCCTCCTTTTTGTTGTACTGTGGTGAGGGGCTATTGTGATTCATTGTCACCCCTCTCTCTCCTCCATCCTCCTCTTGTTCCTCCCCTCCTTCCTCTTCCTCCTCCTCTTCCTCCACTGTCTCCTCACCGTGGTTGTAGCCATTCTTGACAGAACTCTTCATCCCTGAAGCAGCCAGATGTGCCAAGGTTTGAGCAGTTTCTCGACTGGGCAAAGTTGTAGGCCTATAGACGGGATGATTCTTTGTGGTCACAATCTCCCTCTCCTCCTGATCTTCATAGTCCACCTGGTTGTCTACTGAATCTCCGGAACTGATTACCTTCTGAGGTTTGTTTGATTTGGACATGGTCATGTGTATCGAATTCTGGTTCGGCCTTACTGGGGATATAACTTGTCCTGGCTTCGTTTGGACACCTGTGTGTTTCTCAACAGCTCTTTTGTACTCGTAGTTTGTAGATCCCACGGGGTAACTGTCGCTCCCATAGGCACTTTGCTGAGTGCGTTCATCATAGTTGAACGTCTCGTATTGTGGATGGAAGTTTTGTGGCTCATGCTGGATCTCCTGGTGCTGATCAGATTCATACAGGTCATGGTTGTTCAGGTGCTGATCAACAGCTGATGGTGGGATCACCTCAAGCTGCTGCTGTTGTTGACTGTTGATCGTGTTAAAGATGTTGAACAGATCCTGAGCAGTCATTGTGCCGCTATGATCTTGATTCGACAAATGCTGCAGTTGTTCGGCCTGCTTCTCATTGTGTTGCTGCACTATCAGATCCAGGGGGAGCTGACCATTGCTTGGGAATGAGAAGGGATCATTGGTTGGTGGCACTCTGGGTGGTTTGATGCTAGGATCTGGATCTGGAGCGAAGTAGGATGGTTCACCCGGTTTGTGAGCAGTTTGATCCTCCATCACTCTATATGTTGTCAGGGGGATCAATCTTGAGGTGAGTGGTCACAACCGGTGTGTGGTCTGTGTGTAGTGGTCTTGAAGGCTGCGGTATCTTCATTTTCTGATGATGATGATGTTGATGATGCAGCTGTTGCTCTTGGACATGATGTGGTTGATAATGATTCACGTGTTCTGGGACATGTTTGACATGGTGTTGTTGCTCATGGATGTGGCTGTACTGGTGTTGTTGTTCCTGTACCTGATTGAACTGATTCTGTTGTTCATGAATGTGCTTCAGATGGTTTTGTTGCTCTTGTATGTGTTTGAGTTGCTCCTGCTGCTGAACATGTTTCAGATGCTCCTGTTGTTGAATATGTTTCAGATGTTCTTGTTGTTCCTTCAAATGTTTGAGATGCTCCTGCTGTTCATGCACATGTTTCAAAATGTTGTTGCTCCTCGATCTGTTTCAAGTGTTGTTGCTGTATCTGCTGCTTGATGTGGTGCTGATTCTTGTCGGCCAGGCTCAGATTTGGGGCAGGTATGGTGTGAATAGGTCCCTTGTCACCGTCATCCCTGATAAACTGCGAAGTCGACTGGAATGTTGTTGCAGGTGATGCATGGAAAGACTCCTTCACAGCGGGTGCTTTAAACGAGGTGGGCCCAGTCTTCCAAGAGGATTGTATCTTATGGGGCGCAATCGTGCTAAGGGATGGTGGTGGTCTATGCTGTTGAACGATGAACTCCCTGGGTGGACCCTGGTTATGGAAATGTTGGGGTGGTCCCTTAGGGGGTGGAGGTGGTGTAGGGGGTGGAGGTGGAGTGGGAGGCTGGGGAGGTCCTGGAATGTTGAAAGTTTGAGGTCCATGATTGAGGGGGACATGATGCAGATTTATGCCGTGACCATGAACTGGTCCATGGTGTGTTGGAGGAGGAGGTCCTTTCAATTGGAAACTGTGAGGAGGCAGCTGAGCAGACTGAGGAGGTGAGTGGAGAATATGGTTTGGAAGTGGACCATGAGGTGGACCACTCAGATGACTCCTGATTATTGATCCCCGATTAGGAGGGAACAGCAGATGTTCATTAGGTCCCTTGTTGACGTAGATCTGGGTGGGAGGTTTTGGTCCGTAGTGGATTTTGACAGGTGGAGGAGGTGGTGGAGGGGGTAGCCTCTCTTGATGGGTGCATAGCGGTTGGGTCCGTTCGAGATTGAGTCTGCTGAGCTGTAGATTGTCAGCAAAACGAAGACGACCAGGTAGATGTTGAGGCTTCTCTGCTGCCACTGCATTCTGTAGTATCAGGGATGAAATATTAACTTGAATATATTTTAGAGATGAGAATATATAAGTATTCTTCCCTCTCTGGTATTCTTCTCCTTCTTCTTCTTCATCTCCTTCTTCTTTTCCTTCTTCTCCTCTCCTTCTTTGCCTTCTTCTTCTTCTTCTTCTTCTTCTTCTTCTTCTTCTTCTTCTCCTCTTCTCATTCTTCTTCCTCTCCTTCTTCTCCTTCTTTTTCTTCTTCTTCTTCTTCTTCTTCTTCTTCTTCTTCTTCTTCTTCTTCTCTCCTCTTCTCCTCCTTCTTCTCTCTCCTATTCTTCTTCTTCTCTCTTCTCTTCTTCTCCTTCTCCTTCTCCTCGTTCTCCTCTTCTCCTTCTTCTTCTTCTTCTTCTTCCTCCTCTTCTTCTTCTTCTTCCTCATTTTTTCTTTTTCTTTCCCTTCTTCTTCTTCTTCTTCCTCTTTTCCTCCTCTTCTCCTTCTTCGTCTTCTTCTCCTTCTTCCTCTTCTTCTTTTTCTTCTTCTTTTCCTCCTCCTCCTCTTCATCTTCTTCTTCCTGTTCTCCTTCTTCTTCTTTTCCTCTTCTTCTTCTTCTCTCCTTCTTCTTCTTCTAGTAAAATATTATTGATGATTCTTTGTGCTCTAGAAATGATTCAATAAATTGTAATGTCTCTAATATTATCACATTCATCAAGAAAATAATTATATTATCTTCCAGTGATTGAATAATAAACCTTTCCAAAAGAGATTGCACATTCTGGAAGCTCTTCATATCTCTTCAAAGCCTAAAACGATTTGGCAACCGTATATATAGTTGGAAATTAATAGATATATCTGCGCTGTTTGAAGACAGACAAAGATAGGAAACCAATGTAAATCAGAAGCTGATTTTATAACGTGATTCTCTGTAATCTATGTAACTGAAGATTATTGGTTCTTACTTTGCATATTCACTAAGGCCCGCCGCAAAGTAGACCCACGAAAAGCAACACACGCCGTGGGATGTTTTGTAAACCATTGCTAGGCTTCTCTAGACATCTGTGTAATACATGCAATGAATAATTCACTTGTCAGCTGATTGATTATGAATAATGCCATAGCAATGGTTAACAAAATATCCCACGGCGTGGGTTGTTTTTCGTGGATTAGCGTGGGTCTACTTTCGGCGGGCCAAATGCTCCAGACTAATCAGATAATTCAAGAAACAATATTTGTTTTGTTGATAGAGTTACAAAACTGTAAGTTACTAAAACTCTTTGTTTATAAGTAGACTTGAGATGCGCGGGAACACTAGCGTCAGGTGATCAATTTTCATAACGGGAAGGAAAGTTGTGTGAGTGCGCCACACCAGATTTTTATGGATGTGATCTATCTTGTTTAAAAATAAAAAAAGGCCTTTGAAATGATGTGTCACACAATGGGTGTTAACATTATTTAAAATAGTCATATGTATGGGATATGACTCACTCTGTATCAGGCAAAAGAATGTACGTTCAAAAATCTACGTGTGTGTAACTGGCTTGAGTGTCATCACTTCAAAAGTGTTTATAGTTCAAAGTTTAAATTAATGGTGGATTAACAATAAATAATGGGATCAGAATAATCGAAAACCATGATCAGATACTAAGAAATGGATAATAATAATATCGAGTGACCTGACTGGCTCAGGTCTGGTGTCAGAGTTTTCAGGTCGCAACTGATCAATTTCTGGGCCTCTGACATGACCAAAACGACTGCTTTTTAGGCAGCCGGGACCGACAACTTTACTTAACGGCTTGTCCATCCGAAACACGGGAATGTTAGATCAATAGCTTGAAATGGATAAGAGCTTAACTTAGACCTTATATTCTTGTCAGGAATGAAAGAAGTTGTTTCGCTAGATTCTTCAGATCAATGATAAAAGTACAATCAGTCCTGTTTACAAAGCAACCATACTCTCACACGACAAAATATAGAGTAGCTACTTTTTCTAGAAGAAAGTGCTGTATGTTTACTTAGCAGTAAGTTATCATTGGAAAAGGAAGAATGGAGAAGCAGCAAGTTTTGGTTTGCCATGCCCTGGCTTGCCTTGGTTTCCTAGTTGAGAAACTGGATCAGTTTAGCTTGTTTTTAGAGCGTCCAATCACGTCTATTTCACAAGATTAGCTTTCTTCATCCGTTTAACCGATACAACAACATACTGCCAAGTTCATCTTATCTTCTTCCTATACTTGTACTTGCTCTTCTGTCCTTTTCTCCTCTTTCTTTTTCATAGTTTTCCCTTCTATCTACTCCTTCGTTATCAATTTTTCACTGTTGCAGCTCAACGACATTTTACCAGGTTAATCTCATCCTTTTTGTGTTTTTCCACTTGCTCTTTTATACTTTTCTTCTCCTCTTTCCTTTTCCGAGTTTTTCCTTCTGTCTACTCCTTTTTATCCATTTTTCATTGTCGCTACTTATCTCTTGTTTCTCCTTTGTGTTTTTTTCCTTTGTCTTGTTTCTCATCCTCTTTGTGTTTTTCCACTTGCTCTTTTATACTTTTCTTCTCCTCTTTCTTTTTCCTAGTTTTTCCTTCTGTCTACTCCTCCATTATCCATTTTCCATTGTCGCTACTTATCTTTTGTTTCTCCTTCTCTATTGTTGCTATTTTCATTCTTCTCCCATCTTCTGAATCAAAACCTACTGTTTTTTCACCCAAAATGACTCGCATCTCTCCTTTATCTTTCACTAGCCGTCAGGCTCGCTTCGCTTACCAAATCCGGTCTATCCAGAGGGCTCCGCCCTGACTGGATCGTCCAAAAATGAGATCAGCGGGCTCGCTTTGCTCGCCTGCATTTTTCATTTGAGCATGCTTCATTCTATCAGAAAGTCAAAGTCAAAGCTGAGCTTCTGTAGTAAATTGGAACATTTTCTGTTCATTTGTTCTCGATAAAGCTTAGAAAGGTAAACAAAGGACCTTTGTTTATTAAGTTGAGAATCTTGACAATCATAAATCTTTATATATACACTGCTCTAATACATGTAAAAACAAAGGTAGAGAAAATTCCAAGACATACCATACATTCTTATGCAACAAGAAATAAGAATAGACTGAATATACCATTCCAAAGGCTTTCAAAGTCAATGAATAGCTACAATATTATTGGTCTGAAACTGTACAATAAGTTACCTCTAAGCTTAATAAATGAGTCTACAGATAGATTTAAAATGAAACTTTTCAACTGGTTAGTGAAAACACCAATGTATTCTATACAAGAATTCTTGGATTCCGATATGATTATTGAGGTTTGATTCCTTGATTGCTTAAAGCTTTTCTCTCTTGTTTTAACATTTTGACAGGGCCTTGTTTGTACTGTTGTTTGTATAGTGATGAATATTTGAATTCTTCTGGGCTTACTTTAGATGTAGTTATGCTTATGTGTTTATATATGTATATCGTATATACTTTCAATTACATTAACTTATAACCTTCTGACTTGCATAATGTTAGTATAGTTTTGACTTTGTCTATTGCCAAATGTTGCTTAATGACAATAAAAATTTATTTATTTATTTGTTTAAAGCCCAAAAAACACTGGAAAAAACGCAGATTTTGGGCGTATCTTTGGATTTTTTTTTCAAATCCGTTCTTAGTGCGCCTCTAAAGGGCCAACTGAACATACCTACCAAATTTGATCGTTTATGGGCCGGTAAATTTTTAGTTTTGCAAGTGAGTGAGTGAGTGAGTGAGTCAGTCAGTCAGTCAGTGAGTGAGTGCCATTTCGCTTTTATATATATAGATTCATCATTTTCGCTACTTATATCTTGTTTCTCCTTCTTCATCGATTTTCTATTGTTGGAACTTTTATTCTTCTCCCGACTTTAGCATCTCTTCTTTTTCTTTCATTTTTGCTTTCAGTCTCCTTCATCTCCCACTTTCATTCTCCTTTTACGGTGTGTAAATGTCTCCTTTCCGGCAGGGGGGGCGGCTCCAGAACGGTTCCTCGGGAGGGGTGCATCCATGGAGAAAATTTATGGAACTTCCATTCAACTTCAATCTTCAATCACCCCCCTCCATAATTTTATCACACGTTTTTAAGAACACTTTTTCAAATACGAACGTTTTTTATCCGTGAAATAGATGGAATTCTATTTATTTTATTACTGCTAAATTCTCAATTGAAAAAAAATGAAGATGACTGATCGAGGTACAAAGCTAAGCTGTTTTCATAGGATGCATTAACAATGACTTACTTTTTTGAAATTCATTTAAAACAAAAGTAACCTAGATATAAAGAAAATAAAAATCTGAGTACCCTTTTTTTACTTTCCTTGCCCTATTTAGAATAGAATAGAATAGAATAGAATAGAATTGTTTATTGATCAACAAATAACATAATATATATGGATCGTGTCAAGTTAAAAACTACAAATAAAAAATAAATAGGCTATAATAGGTACAGTCATGCCATGAGAAAATGTCTTAAATTAGTCGCGACAATAAGTTATTCCGTACAAGCAGGCAAAACAAGGTGAGCAGTTCAATCTCATTTTAAAGTTAACATGTGTAAATTTAACATTGCAATATTTGACTTTCGAGATATTCCATACACATATATCGAGATATTACCATAGGTGAGGAAAGTATTGGTTTCCAAAAAAAATTAAGGTACCCAATTTCTAAATGTCTATACGTTTCAAGGTCCCCTGAGTCTAAAAAAGTGGTTTTCGGGTATTGGTCTGTATGTGTGTGTGTGTGTGTGTGTGTGTTGTGTGTGTGTGTGTGTGTGTGTGTGTGTGTGTGTGTGTGGTGGTGTGTGTGTGTGTGTTGTGTGTGTGTGTGTGTGTGTGTGTGTGTGTGTGTGTGGTGTGTGTGTGTGTGTGGTGTGTGTGTTGTGTTGTGTGTGTGTGTGTGGTGTGTGTGTGGTGTGTGTGTGGGTGTTGGGGTGTGTGTGTGTTGTGTTGTGTGTGTGTGTGTGTGTGGTGTGTGTGTGTGTGTGTGTGTGTGTGTGTGTGTGGTGTGTGTGTGTGTGTGTGTGTGTGTGTGTGTGTGTGTGTGTGTGTGTGTGTGTGTGTGGTGTGTGTGTGTGTGTGTGTGTGTGTGTGTGTGTGTGTGTGTTGTGTGTGTGTGTGTGTGTTGTGTGTGTGTGTGTGTGGTGTTGTGTGTGTGTGTGTGTGTGGTGTGGTGTGTGTGTGTGTGTGGTGTGTGTTGTGTGTGTGTGTGTGGTGTGTGTGTGTGTGGTGTGTGTTGTGTGTGGTGTGTGTGTGTGGTGTGTGTGGTGTTGTGTGTGTGTGTGGTGTGTGTGTGTGTGTGTGTGTGTGTGTGGTGTGTGTGTGTGTGTGTGGTTGGTGTGTGTGTGTGTGTGTGTGTGTGGTGTGTGTGTGTGGTGTTGTGTGTGTGTGGTGTGTGTGTGTGTGTGTGTTGTGTGTGTGTGTGTGTGTGTGGTTGTGTGTGTGTGTGTGTGTTGTGTGTTGTGTGTGTGTGTGTGTGTATGAGTGTATGTGCGTCTGTGAACACGATATCTCATCTCCCAATTAACGGAATGACTTGAAATTTGGAACGTAAGGTCCTTCCAATATAAGGATTCGACACGAACAATTTCGATCAAATGCGATTCAAGATGGCGGCTGAAATGGCGAAAATGTTCTCAAAAACAGGGTTTTTCGCGATTTTCTCGAAAATGGCTCTAACGATTTTGATGAAAGTTATATCTGAAATAGTCATCTATAAGCTTTATCAACTGCTACAAGTCCCATATCTGTAAAAATTTCAGGAGATCCGCCCCATCTATGCAAAGTTTGATTTTAGAATCTCAATTATCAGGCTTCAGATACAATTTAAACAAAAACTTTTGAGTGGAATGGATTGAGCATGAGAATCTCTACAATTAATGTTGGGTAACTTTTTCACCTAAAATTAAAAATAAGCTTGATATCCGAGAAAATGTGATTATCCAATTGCAAACTGTTGGCAACTGTTGATTCTATTAAATGATTCACTATGAAGAGATAGCAGACCTCATGTGTGTCTCCAGCGTTATTACCCTGTCACCAGCCGGCTCAAATCTTTGAATAGTACTTGAGATGCGCGGGAACACTAGCGTCAGGTGATCAATTTTCATAACGGCAAGAGTGCGCCACACCAAATTTTTGAAATGTTTTATCACATCATGGTTCGGACAGATGCCATTTTCAAGTGATATGAAGTAAATAAATGAATAAATACTACTGGAAGATTCTTATTTTGATCATTTATGTTAGTGTATGAATACACTATGATCAAAATAAGAATCTTCCAGTAATATTTATTTATTTATTTACTTCATATCACTTGAAAATGGCATAAATGTCCGAAACATGTTGTGATAAAATATTTTAAAATAAGGGTACTAAGATTTTTATTTTCGTTTATATTTATATTACAAGTAGCCCTATACAGGAAAGAGATAAAAAAGTAACCTACTCTGAATATTGTTAAATATTGGAAAAATTAAGAATACTATGGCAGTTTTTGTTTAATACAGTTGAAATAACGACCACCATTCATCAATCAATAAACCCACACGGCTTGATTGATTGAATTCATGTGGTGATTGAACAATCGCCAACCGGGAAATCGGGGAGAATCCAGTAATAATAATAATATTATTTATTTATTCATTTATTTATTTATTAGATAGAGCAAACAATACAATAGTCGGAAAAGAAAAAACAGGCTATTGCCCAAAACTTCTTCAATTTCCTGATTTTGTCACAAATCGTCCAAATATTATGTAGGTTATGTTACTTCAATGTCAACACCAAATCTTCAATCTGAAACTATGAATCAGAATAAAACAAAGAACTTCAAATTCAGATAGATTGAACTTCCGTTAAAACAAAAACCAAACTTCAAATATTCACAAAATATAGAATAAAATCACTTAAATTTTGAGCTCGAAAATATCACTTTCACCATAGCTACAACAGCTGTGTTTTACAGGTAGAACATTCTTCTTCAACCAAACGAAAATTTCAACCAGTCAAACGAACCTTTTTTATCCTCCCTTCCTTATCAATCTTTTATTCGCCTATCAATCCTTCATTTTTTCTCTTCGTACAAGATTCTCAAAACCTCCTTTAATCTCATACTCCTATTTTATTTTACTTACTCCTTTGCCGCAAACCGGTGTAAAGGCAGAGTGGTCGGCCTACATTTATCCCAAAACCAGTTCACTGTTCTCCGCGTATCTTATTCTCTATCCGTGCTGAATGATGATAGACTACTGATAAACGTGAAAGTAAATACAGTAACTGACTGCAAAGTAGAAGAGATAGTAGCCTATTTAATCAAATTATGGAGAAGATGATGGAGATGAAAATGACGAGGAAGAAGATGTGGTCGAGAAACTTGAAGAAATATAATAATAATAATATAATAATAATATAATAATAATAATAATAATAATAAGAAGAAGAAGAAGAAGAAGAAGAAGAAAGAGTAGAAAAAAATAATACCGAAGACAGGAAAGTGCAATTAGAGCAGTAGATGTACTTGTAATTGGTCATGTTTAGTGGTCAAACACAAAAGGAAAATGAAGAAGGCAAAAGTTGAAGAAATGAAGAAGAAGTAAAAACGAAGAAGGTGAAATGAGAGCAGTCTGCGATGCAAGTGAAGTTTGGCGGTCAAGGTTGTTCATTAGTGGGTCTTGGCTGGCCGCTGGCAACATAACATATAATATCACTCTCTCACTCACACTCTCACTCTCTCTTACTCTCTCTCTCTCTCTGAATAGAGAGATTTGAATCTGAATCTCTCTCTCACATGTGTGGCAGGTGGCAGATCAGTTTACATTCAGCAAGGAAATGAAGATAGATGAAAGACTGCTTAGTCCACTTACATATTCTTCTTCTTTTTTTCTTCTTCTTCTTCTTCTTCTTCTTCTTCTTCTTCTTCTTCTTCCTCCTCCTCCTCCTCCTCTTACCCACGTATTCCTCCTCTCAGCCTACTTCTTCTCCTCCTACTACTCCTCCTCCTCTAACTCCTTTTTCACTACCTTCTACTGTTACACCTCATTCTCCTCATCCTTTCCTTCTCCTCCTCATCCTCCTTCTCCCACTCCTTCTCCTCCTTCTGCACCCTTCCCCACTCCATCTATCTTTCTCTTACTTCCTCTTGAATGAATTAAATTATTACCTGAATTTGATGATTACTTCTGCGATGTCACCTTCTCCTTCGTCTTTTTTTTCTTCTTCCTCTGCTCCTCCTCCTTATCCTCCTTTATCTTCCTCTTTATCATCTTTCCTCCCCCTTCTTCACCTCCTCTTCATCTCCCTTCTTCTCATTCATTACCAAGTTCTCCATCATCAGTCATTCTTCTTCATATTTCTTTTATTCTTCTTCCTAATTGTACTGCTCTTCCCTTCCTCCCCCACTGTTTATCCTCTTCCTTTTTCTCCTCCTCCTCTTCTTTCCCTTCCCCCTCTACCTCCTTCTCCTTCTCCACCTTCTTCTCCTCCTTCTCCCATTCCTCCACCTCGTCCTCTCCATCTTCTTATTCCTCCTCCTCTGCTGCTTCTCCTCATTATCCTTCTTCTCCACCTCATCCTCCATCTTCTTCTCTTTTCACTTCTCCATCATCTTCTTCTCACTTCTCCTGACTGTTAGATCCATCTAAATATTGTACCATAGAGAAAAGATAGAAATATGATTATGCACACTTCATTCTCGTCTTGTTTCCTTGTTCTTATTTATCAACTTCTTCTTTTTCTTCCTCTTCTGCTCTGATTCGACTACGCCCGGACATTCATCAACACTTTCCCTGCCCACCAACTTCCGACTTCCGGTATGCACTGCCACCCAGATACGTCATTCACCTACTTTATGCAAACTCACTTCGACTAAATTGTTCCACTAGAATCTATAATTACCGTACTTTGCTAAACTGGATCGCTTTCTTCTTTTTCTCTCCTGATTAGTTACAATTCGACTAAAAATGTGTAAGTTACGTTGAAACTGTGAACTAAGTTTTCATTTTCCCCATGATAGGTAACATCTCGAAAGAAACATGTTTTGAATAATGTTTTTCTCAAATTATTGATAAGTAAAAAGAGAGAAGAACTAGGAATAAGGTATAGATAAAAGCGAAATGGCACTCACTCATTGACTGACTGACTAACTCACTCGAAGAACTGAAAGTCTACCGAAACAAAAACGTTCAAATTTGGTAGGTATGTTCAGTTGGCCTTTTAGAGGCGCACTAAAAAATCTTTTGGCAATATTAACTCTAAGGGTGGTTTTTAAGGGTTGAAAGTTCGTCTTTTAGCATGTATATTCTTCTTATTTTCTCAATTATAATTGTAAATTGTCCATACCATATGTTAATATAGAACTATAATCTAGAGAGAGTACCTCTTCGAAACAGTTGTTAACTGGTAACTAAATTAATAATTTGGTCAGGTTGGCATTAAGTTAAGTTGACTTTGTTAGGTTGGCACCAAGTTGAAGATTGAAATGCATTTATTGCGGAAAAATTGATTGGGCACTGCTACTTCAATCAGAGCTATTCCTGGGAATATTTATTACTATAGCCGTCAGGCTCGCTTTGCCCGCCATATCCGTTTAGCCAGACGTTTAGTCTGGACCCCCGACTGGATCGTGCAACATATAATAAAAATGCTCAAATGAAAAATGCAGGCGAGCCTGCACATCTTATTCTTGGACGATCCAGTCGGGGGTCCAGGGGGCGGAGCCCCCTGGCTAGATGGACATGGCGAGCGAAGCGAGCCTGACGGCTAGTAAAGTATAGAAGAATCTACTGTAGTGAGGTCCACGTTATAATGGCCGTGGAAAAAGGTAGGAGAAAAACTTTGTCTTGTCAATGCCTTCTATAGACGGTAGCTGATACGGGGTCATTGATGTAATATTAACTGCTCATTCTCGTTTAAAATAATCAATTATATTTTTTAAGCAAGAAATAATATTTCTCAATAATTTCATGATGAATTTTCATAATTATGATAAAATATTTTGTTAATTAATTATCAATTCTACATTGCTGAAAGACCATCTGGCAACAAAGCAAAGCGAGAAAAAGATAGCGCTATCCGCTTTGTTGAATGATAGACAGAGATAGCCACACCAATGTTAACCAAATTCCGCCAATAACGTGGACCACACTCTAGGAATAAGGTATAGAAGAATCTACTGGTTTATAGGCCGAAATTCTGCTCTTTCAATCTACTACGAGATACTCATATACAAGCAAGATTTCTGGGGCCACTCTCGTGTTTCGGTTGGACACGGTAAACCGTCGGTCTCGCTGCGTAATAGCAGTCGTTAGATCATCTCAGAGCCCCTGAAATTGATGAGGTACGACCTGAAAACTCTGATAACAGACCTCATCAAAAGACTATCAAAAGAATAATAACTACTCCATTTGATAAGTTTCTCAAGTCAAGGTCTAAACAAGAAATTTTCGTATTGAAACAGTAGAATATTTTCTAAAAATATGACTAATTCATGCATTAAATTCGTGATATTCTTGAGGTGCGTACAGATTTACGCGCCGCGAACATGAGCAATCCACTTTTAATCAGCTGATGCCAAGCTATTTCTGTATCTTACCGTTTCTGTAAAAAACAGATATAGTAAGCTGATTAAAAGTGAATTGCTCATGTTCACGGCGCGTATATCTGTACGCACCTTTAGACAATACTCTAGTGTTATTTTTTATGCTTTACATGGGTCTGATTAAAAAATTAAACTACTGAAATCTTGAAGAATTCAAATTAGGCTGATAACCATCCTCGGTAAATTGAAAATCTATTTTTGCAAAATTTAAAGTTGATCAGTCCAGTGGTTCAGACGTGATGATGCGTCATTTGTGAATTTCCTACCCCGCACTTGTATAACACAATTCTTTCTTCTATTATATTATAGCATAGAGTAAGGAAACTAATCTTTATCTCTGACTAGCCGTCAGGCTCGCTTCGCTCGCCATATCCGTCTAACCAGGGGGCTCCGCCCCCTGGACCCCCGACTGGATCGGCCAAAAATGAGATCAGCGGGCTCGCTTCGCTCGTTTGCATGTAGACCTCAGCGGAACCTCTGTACCGAATTTGAACGTATTATGTCAATTTGATCACGAAAAACACCTGTTACTATATCGGCGTATCTTTGGCGAACAAAATTCTTCCACCTCAGCTAAACCTGTGTACTGAATTTTTTCAAATATATTTCCATCAATTATTGAATAAGGTGAGGAAACGCAGAAATGCTGAGAAAACGCTAATTTTGGCTAATTGAATAAATTGGTATTTAGGAGGTCCTGGATAAATGCATTTCAATCTTCAACTTGGTGCCAACCTAACAAATTCAACTCAACTCAATGCCAACCTGACAAAATTTTTAATTTAGTTACCAGAACAACTGTTTCGAAGAGGTACTCTCTCTAGATTATAGTTCTATATTAACATATGGTATGGACATTTCAATTATAACAATTTTAAGATATTGGAATAAGAAGAATATACATGTTAAAAGAACTTTAAACCCCCCTAAACCACCCTTAGAGTTAAAATATCGCCAAAAGATTTCTTAGTGCGCCTCTAAAGGACCAACTGGATTTGCGCCACACCAGATTTTTTAAAATCATTTCCCAATTACAACTACTGACAACCTACCAAATTTGAACGTTTTTGGTCCGGTAGATTTTTAGTTCTGTGAGTGAGTGAGTCAGTCAGTCAGTGAGTGAGTGCCATTTCGCTTTCATATATATAGATAGAGTAAGAAAACTAATCTTTATCTCTGACTATAGATTATAAATTATAGATAAATATCACTATATATCACCTAATACAGTATCTGAAGAAAGTTTCGATTAATTGCTATGATAAACTCAATCGAAAGGCAACATAAAATAGTGCTAATGCATTCGATTATCAATCAACCTATATGGCCTGATTCGCTCCATTGCGTAAAATTGTAATGAAAGTTCAAAGTAGCGTAATAGGATGTATGGGACTCCAACAGACGTGACATGATGTCTACACTTTCTGCTGGTTGATTACTGCCAATAGAACTTTCTATGCAAACGACATTTCACTACTTTTCATTTCACTTTTCGTTTCTAACTTGACATTTCAAAATGTTTTGGACTAAACTAGCAGAGAGAAAATAGCTTCCACCTGAATGTGATATTCTTGAATTGAATTATTTGTAATGCATTCAAATAGATGAATTTTTGATTAAGCTCTTCCTGAAAATCGGAGAAGTTTTTATTTTATGTTCTACATCCTGTATTGGGAATTCACGTGAAGTATTGAAAACTGAGTGCCGGTTGCACAAAAGACGGTTTAATTTTAAACTCGATTAATTCCACGAGAGCCAATCAGAGAATATTGGGAATTCACGTGAGGTTAAGTATTGAAAACTGAGTGCCGGTTGCACAAAAGACGGTTTAATTTTAAACTTGATTAATTCCACGAGAACCAATCAGAGAAAATACCTTATCTGATTGGTTCTCGTGAAGTTAATCACTTAGGCTTTTGTGCAACCGGGCCTCGATCTTTAGAGAACTCGTTCTTTGCATGAGAAATCTCACTACTTATTATGTAGTTTTCATTCCACTTTGTGTCTCTGAAATCAGTTCACTCGAAGAAGAAACTAGATAGGAAAAAAATGCTCTCCCATGTGTATAGTGAGGTCCACGTTATAATTACAGTGTTTCGTTAGCAATCCTTGTCTATCATTCAACAAAGCTGATAGCGCTATCTCTTTCTCGCTTTGCTCTGTTGCCAGATCGTCTTTTAACAATGTAGAATTAATAATTAATCAAGAAATATTTAATCCTTAATTTGAAAATTCATTATGAAAATATAATTTATTGCTTAATAGAATATATAATTGATTATTCTAAACGAGAATGAACAGATAAAATTACATCAATAAACCTGTATCAGCTACCGTCTATAGAAGGCATTGACAAGACAGAGGATCGGCAACGTTGGTTTTCTATCTTTCTCCACTGCCATTAAAACGTGGACCTCACTATAAATGTGATAATCTTGCAATGAATTGATTCTACACTCTATTGATGAACATTTTAATAATGGAAATATTCCCGCTCTTAAAATACCTTACCAGTTACCTAATATTTAACAACAAACAAAATCATCAAACTCTAATGGACTGAACTCTTAAACAGGTTATGAATGGAGCCATCTGATTGGATGATTGGTGATAAGCTGAGCATTCAAAATGGAAGGCTGTCATTGGCCGAGACAATACACACCTATTATGGGCGGTGCTTGCAAATAGTAGTTGAAAGCTAAAGATGCGTACAAATTTACGCGCTGCGAACATGTGCAATTCACTTTCAATCAGCTGATGCCAAGCTTTTTATATCTGTATCTTACTGTTACTGTAAAAATACAGATATAATCAGCTGATTAAAAGTGAATTGCTCATGTTCGCGGCGCGTATATCTGTACGCACTTTAATACTAGCATCTTGTTTAATGTTCTGTCTATGCTGAGAGACATAAATAAACAAATTCAATAATAACACTCCAATTACTCATGCCCAAGCATACGGATATAATGCTTGTGAAAATAATATAATAAAATCAAAATTCAACATGAAAGGACAAAATTCAAAGAACAAGGACGTCAACCTGGGTAGAGGGGGTATTCACATTAGTCAAGTTTACTTGCATTCAAGCTATTTTCAAGCCAGTAAAAGACTTATTAAATGTATTTTGTTATCTTAGAGACTAAGAATTATATAATACTAGCCGTCAGGCTCGCTTCGCCTGCCATATCTAGCCGTCAGGCTCGCTTCGCCTGCCATATCTAGACTGGATCGTCCAAATGTGAGATCAGCGGGATCGCTCCGCTCGCCTGAATTTTTCATTTGAGCATGCTTCATTCCATCAGAAAGTGAAAGTACTGAGAAAACGCAGAAAAGCTAGGAAAAACGTTGGAAAAACGCTGATTTTGGGCGTATCTTTGATGAAATATTGAAGTCACCTATCACGAAATTTTTAGACCCTAGCTAAACCTCTGTTCCAAATTTGAACATTTTCTGTCTATTACTTGACGAAAGAACTGGGAAAACGCTGATTTTGAGCGTATTTTTGGCGTTATTTCAAATTCCTTCTAACACAACATCATTACACCCCAGCTGAGCTTCTGTAGTAAATTTGAACATTTTCTGTTCATTTGTTCTCAATGAAGCTGAGAAAGCGCAAAAAAACGCTGGAAAAACGCTAATTTTGGGCGTATCTTTGGCGTTATTTCAAATTCCTTCTAACACAACATTATTACACTCTAGCTTAGCTTCTGTACTAAATTTGAACAATTTCTGTTCATTTGTTCTCGATAAATCTGAGAAAAAGCAAAAAAAAGGCTAATTTTGGGCGTATCTTTGACGTTATTGCGTAAATTCCTTCTAACACAACATTATTACACCCCAGCTGAGCTTCTGTACTAAATTTGAACATTTTCTGTTCATTAGTTCTCGATAAAGCTGAGAAAACGCTAAACAACGCTGGAGAAACGCTGATATTGGACGTATCTTTGGAAATTTTTCCAAATCCGTTCTTAGTGCGCCTCTAAAGGGCCAACTGTACATACCTACCGAATTTGAACGTTTTTGGTTCGGTAGATATTTAGTTATGCTAGTGAGTGAGTCAGTGAGTGCCATTTCGCTTTTATATATATAGATACGGTCCGAATGATATGAATAAGTTCTATAACATAATATATACACCAACAACAAACAACAACATTATGTACAGTTTTTGTAGTTGGGATACATTAGACATTAGTTACTGCAACTGTGATAATCTATGATATAATAAAGGAAAGAACTGGCTTTCACACACACGTACGGGATAGGAAATTCATGAATGACGCAATATCACGTCTAAACTACTGGACTGAAATTAACTTGAAATTTTGCTTAAGGTGCGTACAGATTTACGCGTCGCGAACGTGAGCAATTCACTTTCAATCAGCTGATGCCAAGCTTTTTATATCTGTATCTTACCGTTTCTGTAAAAATACGGATATAGTCAGCTGATTAAAATTGAATATTGCTCATGTTCGCGGCGCGTATATCTGTACGCATCTTTATAGATTCTTAATTTGCCGAGGATGGCTTAGGCAAATTTTAAAATTTTGAAGTTTGCAGTAGGTCAAGTTTTTAGTTTATCACGTTTTTTATTAGACCCTTGCGGAGCACGGGTTACCTACCAGTTGTTAGTAAATCCTGTACCAGTCAAGGGCAAAAGTTTACCTCAGTTTCCACGTTTCTGCCTCATCTTCCATTTACAGGAAAAGTCTTCTTAATTTGAATAAGGTTATGAGTCGAGGACTATAATTAAGCGATAATTGCTACTGTCCAGTAGTACAGATTTAATTGGAGTTCACCAGACTTCTTCGATCTTCAATACACAGCAACGTTGTGAAGTGGGCCAAGCCCAAGCTTGAATTAACTAGAACAGTCGGCTCTTCTCCACACAAGTAGAATAGGCATAATTATTAGAATCTGATTTCCTTGACTTTGACCTTAACACTATCTGGATAAAATATCAGAATAGTAGACAAAACAGTTAAGAATGCAGAGAATCTTGGCTAGAATAGTTGAATAACTGTTCTTGTAGAATCAGGAATTTTCTGGTGACAGATGTTTATCTTCGAAAAGAATATTATGAAAAAAGGTTCTAACAGTGCTGATAGTATCTGGGTGAGAGATAGCAATCTACTTTATCGAAGAGAGGAGATATCAACAAGGGTTTTTGTCAACAGGACAACCAAAGAGGCGTTTTCAGCTTCAATACGTTTCCAAACTTCATTTGACAATAAACATTTCCTGTTACAAGTAATTAAACAACAATTACACAACATTTTATAAAGTTGAACATAACCTGTTTTCTGGACTATTTTAATGGATCAAAATTCCGGGGAGGAGCAGTTTTGGGCCGTGCCTCAGTGCCTGTTGATCCTCCACCAAATTATTCTAAAGAAAAAGGTGAAAAAGTGAAAAATTATTCTAAAGAGAAATTATTCTAAAGAATAATTTTGTATCATTGAATCAATAAAAGAATATCAAAATTTAGTCGTTCCTATTCGATATGAAAGTATCTCATTCGTTCATCTTCTCTCCAAGTTCAACACTGAAATCGTCCCTATAACCTCTCATCTTCGTTGCACATACCTCCATTCTGAAATAATATAATACGGCATTCTTATCTCTCACATGGGACCTTTCACTAGTAATTAAACCACAATTACTACAGCTATATCATTAGTGAGCCAGGGGACTCCGCTCTTATCAGATAATAGTGGATGAGAGTAGTATATGATTACACATACTTGTATATCTTGATAAAAGATAATAATTGTATCATTAGATTTTTTCAAGATCTTACAATACAGCAAAATTATAGATGAATTTACATAATATATACTATGAAAATATTAATTATTGAACTGTATATGAAAAAAACAATTTGTAATAACTATAGATAATACTGTTATGCATCTACATAAATTGGTGGAGCTTTGGACATATCAATGTCATACATATCATTCTTCGGAAAGAATTTTCAAAATATCCTTCCCACTAACTAACAGAGAAAGTGAGGGTGGGAGGGATTGAGACCGTGAGAGGGAAGTAGAGAGAGTGAGAGGGAGAATGTGTGGAAAGAGAGAGAAAGAGTGTGAAAGAGTGTGAGAGACATGGATAGAGAAGAGTTGAAAGTGAAATTATTAATCTACACACATCAGAAGAACAGACGGAAGAATTTTAAAAGCGAGTAGGTAGCTAACAAAGTGTGAATTTCTTTTGCCGCTTTTGAATCTCTGAGTCACGTCCAAGATGAAAGTGAATGTGACTGCAAATTGCTATAGTAGGCTTACGATAGGAGTAGCCAACTGAAAAAAAGACTCTAGTTTGCTACATTCAAATATTAGATCGCAATATTGGAACAATTATGGCCGGTTTCCGAGCTCGGGATCTATAAGTTCTCGACTTACAGAGTCCAGGACTCAAATAAGCTCTCGGGTCTAAATTGACTTCTGAGTCACTATTTTATCTTCTAAACTCCGGGGTCTATTGAGTTCTCGACTCATTTGAGTCCAGGACTTTAACGCAGTAAACATGAGGGAAATTCACAATATTTTGCTGGTGTATTGTTGGCATTATAGCAAAACGGAAACAGGTGATTGCAGCGGGATAATTCAAATGAGCATGCTCTCTAAACTATTTTCTAAAAATACGTTTCGATTTCTTTGTAGGCCTATTCAAAGCAGAACCTTTGAAAGGTGAATGAATAAACATTTCATTTTACGTTATGCTATTATCGATCATTAATCCTAACCAGTGATTTTAGAATAAACATTTCATTAGGCTATTGAAATTGGAAACTTATTTGTTTTGAAAAAAATGGAGTAATAATTTATTATCATTAATAATTATGTTGAATATGACATTGAATAATAAAATTCAGATTGGAATATAGATTCCAAGGCAATCCTTGTATTATTTTTCTTGAACATTTTTAGGTTATATCACGCATTCATCCTTAAATAAGGTTAGTTTTTTAAGCATATTCTGATACAATTTTATTGCAAAATAAACTTGCAAACTATGAATTTAGATGGACTAATTCAAATAATTTAGGTATTCCATGACATCTATTTGGCTTTTCATCTACTCCAAAACAATAACTGAATTGTGTTTGCTCAGTTAAGTCTAGAACTTAAATTTACCCTACCCCAGTCGAGGGTTTAAAATTACGCTGTTTTAAGTTCTGGACATGACGATTTTTGATAAATCCTCGACTCGGAAAGAGGCGAGAATCTAATTCGAGTCCTGGGCTTATAAGCCCTTCACTCAGAAAGTGAAATTATAAACTCTAGGGTCTAACGTGATCTCTAAACTCCAGGGTCTATTTAGGTCCTCAACTACGTTAACGCTCTGACTCGGAAAGCCAATTTTCTGACTCCAGCAAGTTAAAGTCTAGAACTTAGCTAAATCCCGAGCTCGGTAACCGACCCTTAGAGTCCGATTAACCAGTACACAGGTTCATAATTCAATAAATTTGTTTTCCTTTCACGAAACCCTGACCTCGAAATAATTGAACTTGTCATTGTTGGCGACCTCTTTTATTCGAGTTCTCATGACTGTTCCACATACAGTGATGTGGTAGAACTATCAAATATCACGCGATAGCCACCTCCTTGCAACACTGACAGAAAGGTAATAAGGCTACAGGAAACATAAAACATGCTCCTTCTTGAATATATAATAGCATACTAGAAAGATAGCATACGAAGGTATCTTTCTTATGCCTTCTTCTTATACCCAAAAACGCCCAAAGACTCAGGCCTCAACGGCCTCAAGTCAAAAGTGAGAAATTGATACAGTTTATCTTCCAAATTTGAAGCAGATTTTTGTTAACTCAAGCCAATTACTGTTGACTAATTTCTATTATGAATGAATCTTGCCGCATGATGAATCTATATAATTATTACCATAGTTTTTCATATGAATCCCAGTCAGTTCAAGAAGGCATGTAAGCAGCTTCACCCAATGTGACACTTATTTTTCCCACGATAGACCTACATAGAGTATTACCACGATAGATCAACTTACATAGAGTACCATATTTAGTAAATGACTTCCTTTCATTCTTAGCTCTGCTATCATTCATCTCATTCTTATTCTTAATTTATTCTCAGCATATAATTCACATCATTCTTGGAATGTTATTTCTAGTTTCTTGTTTCCTCTCTTATTATTTTCTCATATTGTAAATGGTTTCTAGTATAAAAGTCTCTAGTATTCAGTATATTTAGTTTCTCATAACATTTTTTTCTTCACTAATATGAAATTGTTTTTCCCTTGTTTCTTTCTCTCAATTTTCAATTTCTTTGTAAAGTGATTGTATTTTTTTTTCATTAGGGAGCAATTTTTGGGGTTTTCCCGTATGCTCCCATATTGTTGTTGTTGTAAATTATTACTGTTTTGGCCGGGTGAGAGTGTGGGAACGTCACAGTATGTGATACTACCAGCGTCACATAGTTCACGGAAAAAAAATCTGGTGTGGCACACTCACACAACTTTCCTTGCCGTTATGAAAATTGATCACCTGACGCTAGTGTTCCCGCGCATCTCAAGTCTACTATTCAAAGATCTAAGCCAGCTGGTGACAGGACTATAACGCTGGAGACACACGAGGTCTGCTATCTCTTCATAGTGAATGGTTTGATACAATCAACAGTTGCCAACAGTTTGCAATTGGATAATAACATTTTTTCGAATTTTGAGCTTATTTTCAATTTTAGGTGAAAATTTTCGGACATCAATTGTAGAGATTTTCATGCTCAATCGTTTCCACTAGAAATTTTTTGTTTAAATTGTATCTGAAGCCTGATAATTGGGGAATCTAAAATCAAACTTTGCATAGATGGGAGTTTTACAGATATGAGACTTGTGGCAGTTGATAGAGCTTATCGATGACTATTCTAGGTATGAATTTAATCAAAATCGTTGGAGCCGTCTACGAGAAAACTGCGAAAAACCCTGTTTTCGACAATATTCCCACAATTTTAGCAGCCATCTTGAATTGCGTTTGATCGAAATTATTCGTGTCGGATCCTTATATAGTAAGGACCTTAAGTTCCAAATTTCAAGTCATTCCGTTAATTGGGAGATGAGATATCGTGGACACAGACGCACATACACTCATACATACACACACATACAGACCAATACCCAAAAACCACTTTTTTGGACTCAGGAGACCATGAAACGTATAGAAATTTAGAAATTGGGGTACTTTAATATTTTTCGTAGTTCAAAATTTATTTGTGCTGTAAGCTCGACTCTCATCTAATCACTTATTTTGTTGAGAGATTATTTGGTTCAAAAAGAATAAATTGATTATTGGAGACCAGGTGATTGTCATGAATCAATTTAGTGGATCTGTTTAACAGAATACCTACCTGGTTAACTAGTTCATTCAAATTACTGGGATATCCTCGGAAAGATTGACCAAATTAGTTTGAGTTTAATTGATAGTCAGTGTGAACAGTTTTCTTCATCATGAATGCTTCAATTAGCTCATTAATTCAATTTGGGAGTGGAAATCAGAGCAAATTATAGTCTCTCGTCATACATTTACTAGAAAGTACATCTCTTCTTCACAATGATGAAATTTTCCAAGAACTTCAAGATTCTTATCTCACTGATAAGGAAATTATAAAAAATGGATCTTACCAGGAGGCTGAAGAGAAGGAAGCCTTTTGAACTAGTTTGAAATCAATTTGTGATAATGTATGCAGACTATATCATTTTTACTGTTCTCATAATTTCAGAACTACTTGGATCATCAATGTACGAACCAAAGATTTATAGTTTTTTATAGTGTAAGATCTATAGTGGAATAACTACAAGACTTAACCTATTTCGGACTGTGAGTTATCTAAATTTGGGAGAGGAATAGCACAAGGTTACCTTATTTTTCCTCTGTCTTTCATTTTGATAATGCACTTATTGTATAATCGAATTAATGAATAAAGTCTGAACTGAAATGTTCTCTGAAATGGGAATGGTTCTCTCAAATGTGACTATCAGAGATAGTCTCTGAGACTAGTTCTTATGACAATCAAAACAAACAAAGTGATTGATAATTATTATTCATTTCCTCATCCACTCCTTTGAAGAAATAATATAAGTGATCAGTTGTACTGAATTTTTTGAGATAAATGCACATAGTGGATCTAGACTGGAAATCCTCTTATTTGTATCAACATTCTGCATTCTGCACTCCTGATGAAATAAGATAAGAAACCATAGAGAATAGAATAAGATTGAAAACTGTGTGAAATATCAAATACAAGAAATATTCAATCAGCAAAAATTTAGAAGTTCTGTACTGAGTGAATATTTAAAATTGGGTTGTTCTATTTTTCATTCAACTATCAGTCATGTGTCGAAATGCTTTGAATCGTTATTTTGTTTTTATTTGTAGTAATAAAAGTTTGATGATGAGAGATGCACGAGTCGACAATTATTTCAAGTGAGTTTCGTACCACATTTTTGATTCATGAAACTTTATAAACCAATTCATTAGGAAAACTATTCTGAAACTCAAAGTAGACTGGATAAAATTTGATTATGAGAGATGTATGAGTTATAATCGTTGGAGCCGTCTACGAGAAAACTGCGAAAAACCCTGTTTTCGACAATATTCCCACAATTTTAGCAGCCATCTTGAATTGCGTTTGATCGAAATTATTCGTGTCGGATCCTTATATAGTAAGGACCTTAAGTTGCAAATTTCAAGTCATTCCGTTAATTGGGAGATGAGATATCGTGGACACAGACGCACATACACTCATACACACACACACACACACACACACACACACACCACACACACACACACACACACACACACACACACCACACACACACACACACACACACACACACACACACACACACACACACATACATACAGACCAATACCCAAAAACCACTTTTTTGGACTCAGGAGACCATGAAACGTATAGAAATTCAGAAATTGGGGTACTTTAATTTTTTTCGGGAAGCAATACTTTCCTTACCTATGGTAATAGGGCAAGGAGAGTAAAAATATCAGTATCAGTGAAAATGTCCGGTAAAGTAGAATATTATTGTTATGAGTTCTAAAGCAACTCTTCCTACTCAGCTCGACCAAGCAAGTATGAATAGTCATATTAAATTTCATGGGAATTATATTTTCACTGTACCTGACTAATTCACTGATACTGATATATAGAAATCCAGCTTTATACTTGCCGTTTTTTACACTGAACATCATCAAATTGTCAACTTTTAGTAAACAGACTCACTTTTCCGCTAGAAAGTAAAGATCGCGGAACTGGTTAATCACCTCTCTGCCTCCAACAAAAGCTCAACTGAAAAATCGTGTTGCAGAATACATTATTTACGTCAGTCGGATTCAAGTTTTTCGATCCAGCCTTTTACTTTCTGTGAATACTCTTTTAGTGAAGAGGATCCTCAAAGACTGGGTCATCGGGATACTTGTGAATAGTGAGGTTCACGTTTCACAATATTGCTTTCATTGCCCTCTATGGAGCTAGATTCATTCTAATCTGTCAGAGTTGGTTTAATTAAAAAGCAATAAGGTTATTCGTAGTAGATACTAACAGTTTAAAGTGAACATACCAGTCAGATTCCAGGACGGTAACCAGTTTATTCAATTTTGATTTTCGTTTTTCAACTACTTATTGAATCTCGTTTCCGTTTTTAACAACTCACTGATTATAATATTTCATCCATAGTAGATACTTACAGTTTAAAGTGAACATACCAGTCAGATTCCAGCACGGTGACCAGTTTATTCCATTTTGAATTTCGTTTTTCAACTACTTATTGCATCTCGTTTTCGTTTTTAACAACTCACTGATTCTAATATTTCATCTATAGTAGATACTTACAGTTTAAAGTGAACATACCAGTCAGATTCCAGAACGGTAACCAGTTTATTAAATTTTGAATTTCGTTTTTCAACTACTTATTGAATCTCGTTTCTGTTTCTAGCAACTTACTGAGTCTAATATTTTTCAACGTTACTAGTCCCCTCAATTCCATTCTTGCTTTCGTTTGGGACCACTTCAAGAACGATGGAAAATTAACCTAATAGAATTAAGTGGTGAGATTCTTACCACCAAAGTCTAACAAATTTAAATATATTTCAACGTTACAAGTCTCCTCAATTTTATTCTTGCCTTCGTTTCAGACTACTCTAAGCACGATGATAAATTAACCTAATAGAATTAAGTGGTGAGACTCGACTAAGTAAAGTGGTTGTATTTGAATGACCTGATTGAATGGTCTAATATTTCTCTACATCACTAGTTTTATAAATTTTATTCTTGCTTTCGTTTGAGATCACTCATTCTTCACGATGGATGATAAATCAACCTTATAGGATTATGTAGTAAGACTGGATTAAGTAAAGTGGTTGTATTTGAATGACCTGATATGAATGGTCGAATATTTCTCTACATTACTAGTTTTATAAATTTTATTCTTGCTTTCGTTTGAAAGCACTAAGTCTTCCACGATGGATGATAAATTAACCTAATAGAATTAAGTGGTGAGACTGGATTAAGTAAAGTGGTTGTGTTTGAATGACCTGATATGAATGGTCTAATATTTCTCTACATTACTAGTTTTCTAAATTTTATTCTTGCTTTCGTTTGAGATCACTCAGTCTTCACGATGGATGATAAATTAACCTAATAGAATTAAGTGGTGAGACTGGATTAAGTAGAGTGGTTGTATTTGAATGACCTGATATGAACAGTCTGATATGAATGGTCTAATATTCCTCTACATTACTAGTTTTCTAAATAATTTTATTCTTGCTTTCGTTTGGGATCACTCAGTCTTCACGATGGATGATAAATTAACGTAATAGAATTAAGTGGTAAGACTTGACTGAGTAGTTGAAAAGAGATTACCTACCTGAAGATATGAACTGGTTCAAAGTAACCTAATAGTATAGTATCAAGTAAAAATACATGACCAAGTAGATTGGTTGAATCTAATCAAGATAAAGTTGAAGATTGAAGATCCAAGTATTAGTTGAACTCGTGAAGTGAATATTGAAAAGTGAAATCTTGTCATTTGAAATTGGATTGGGTAGATCTGTTTATCACAAGATTGTCAAGATCTGGACATATCCAGAGTTTCTTAGTGATGAGTTCAATTATTGAGGATGAGTTGAAATTGAAATTGAAATTGAAATTATCTTTATTCTTCTTCTTTGAAAGTACAAACAATATACAATATACATATACAAAAAGTTCTGAAAGTTATTAAAAGTTCTGTTCATCATCAACCTTCTAAAAGTTTCATTATACAACTAAGCTCTTTGAAAATTAAAGATAGCAAATTCGATCCGGAAAACCAAAATATTCTTAAATAGGAATTATCATCCATTAATGTGAGCAATGAGCAATATTGCATGGTTCTGTTTCATTTCTCTGGGTTTTTGGTTCCGTTTCGAAAGAAGTAACTTTCTTCGAAGAGACGATACGTTTTGTCACCCCTTTGTCACGACTTTTGAAAAAATCTGGTGTGGCGCACTCACACAACTTTCCTTGCCGTTATGAAAATTGATCACCTGACGCTAGTGTTCCCGCGCATCTCAAGTCTACTACTATTCAAAGATCTCAGCCAGCTGGTGACAGGACAATAACGCTGGAAACACACGAGGTCTGCTATCTCTTCATAGTGAATGATTTAATAGAATAAACAGTTTGCAATATTGAAATAATGACATTTTCTCGAATTTCGAGCTCATTTTCAATTTTAGGTGAAAATGTTACTGAACATTAATTGTAGAGATTTTCATGCTCAATCTTTTCCACTTAAATTTTTTTGTTTAAATTGTATCTGAAGCCTGATAATAGGAAATATAAAATCAAACTTTGCATAGATGGGGCGGAGCTCCTGATTTTTACAGATATGGGACTTTGGCAGTTGATAGAGCTCATCAATGACTAATTTGAGTATGAATTTGATCAAAATCGTTGGAGCCGTTTCCGAGAAAATCGCAAAAAACCCTGTTTTGACAACATTTTCGCCATTTTAGCCACCATCTTGAATCGCATTTGATCGAAATTGTTCGTGTCGGATTCTTATATTGTAAGGACCCTAAGTTCCAAATTTCAAGTCATTCCGTTAATTGGGAGATGAGATATCGTGTACACAGACGCACATACACTCATACACACACACACACACACACACACACACAACACACACACACACACACACACACACACACCACACACACACACACACACCACACACACACACACACACACACACACACACACACACACACATACAGACCAATACCCAAAAACAACTTTTTTGGACTCAGGGGACCTTGAAACGTATAGAAATTTAGAAATTGGGGTACCTTAATTTTTTTCTGAAAGCAATACTTTCCTTACCTATGGTAATAGGGCAAGGAAAGTAAAAAATATGTACAATAGTTATCAATTCATCAACAATTCGAGTTTTTTTTTTAATTTTCCAACAATGATAAAGAACATTCGACACGTCATTATAATGCTCTTGCATAATTCCACTGTAAATTATACTATGAACAATCTGTTATTCCTGTTTTGAAAGGACAACCTTATTAGTGAATAAATTTAACCATGAATTTCTTTTGAATGTAGGATAGTTATCTTGGTAACATAATTGATTGAATTGAACATAATCAATTCAATCTAACAATTTGTTAATTTACTAACATGTGCATACAAAGGGACAAACTTTTACGTACAGAAATTTTGTAACAATTTTCACTTGAATGTAGGCTAGTTATTTTAGAAACAACATATCATTCAAATTCTTTAATTTACCAACAAGTGGATTCAAAACGACAAAAAATTTCATGGAGAAATCAATTTCTATCTCTATTGAAAAGTAGTTATTTTGAAAATATAATTAAATTACTCATCTACCAACATGTAATCTTCATAATTGTATTTCATTTCTGAAAGTTATAAAGATTATTCGATACGTCGCTAGTATTCTCCACTCTCCAGAATGTCATCATTATAATTCACTAACAAGAAAAGTCTTTCTAATGGAAGCAATTTGACGATATGAAGGTTAGAGTACATGGAAAGTGGAGAAGATTGAAAAGCTATTAGTCAAACGAGAGTGCTGGACTTGAAACAAACGAACGAAAACGGATATCTTCTCTCTCTCATTCTCACTGTCCCACTCACTCTCTCTCTTTTTATTCTATCTCTCTATTATCCATCAACTGGCTTATTCGCTCCTTCTCCCATTTTTTGTGTCTCATTAATTAACTTCACCTCTCTCCCTCACATATTCATAGTCTCATTCAATCTCTCTCCCATATTTACTGTCTCGCTCCCACACTCTCTTTCACTCTCTCCTCTTACTCGCTCATATTTACTGTAACATTCACTCTCTCTCCCAAATTCACTGTTTCATTCATTCACTTTATCTCTCTCCTTCACATATTCCTTCATAACCTCATTTTTTTCGAAACTTTTATTCATCAAATTTAGGAAAAAACAGATTTGGGCTATGCCTGTTCTCTTCTCCCAATCATTTTATATTGCAATAATGATTTGTAATTGATTGTAAATTGTAAAGTAATTGTAATTGATTTGTAATTGAATAAAGATTTGTAATTGTTGATGGAATGAATAAATAAATATTCACTGTCTCTTTCAATTACTCTACCATTTTTACTGGCTCACTCCCTCACTCTCTTTCACACTTACTCTTTCTTTCTTCTCTCTCTCTTTGTCTCTCTCTCTCTCCCTTTCTCTTACTCACATACACTATCACACTATCTCTCTCACTCACATCAATTTATAAAATCTCCTTCTCACTCGCTCGTGAGTACGGGACTGACTCTTCTTTTCTCTCATTTTGACAATATCTTACTGTCTCACTCCCTCACTCTATTTCACACTTACTCTCTCTTTCCTCTCTCTCTCCCTTTCTCTTACTCACATACACCATCCCACTATCTCTCTCACTCACATCAATTCATAAACTCTTCTTCTCACTCGCTCTCCCGTACTGACTCTTCTTTTGACAATATCTATCTCATTTGCTGAAAGTGAAATACGAAATGAGTGGAGGATCAACTTCGGATCGGGAACAGGTGAAAGGTGAAATAGCTGGCAACTGAAAGAGAAAGAATTCGAGTCAATGCTTTCTCTCGACTACTTTATAAGTGTTTGGCAACAAGAGCTGCTAAATTACGTGCAAGTGATACTCTCCTGTCCACACATCTGGGCAAGGAATCGATAAAATACCTACACAATATGAAGTATCTTATGCGAATTTTAGTGACAGCGAATAAGAAAATTCCTTGCAGTTGAATGGCCAGTTGATCTATAATCTTCAATCTATAATATAATGAAGGAAAGAATTGGCTTACACACGTACGGGATATGAAACACGAATTTCCTATCAAGTTAATCAATTAAGTATTTCAGAAGTGATGATGCGTCATCGGTGAATTTCCTATCCTATACGCGTATAAGCCAATTCTTTCCCTAATAATATTGTAGATGAAAACAAAACTAATTTATTGGAACATTCCAGATACAAGTATAGATTCGAGTTTCTACTTGTTTGTAATTAGCTCTACCCATTATAAATTTCTAGAAAACTGGAAGCTGAAAGACTGAGCACTACTGTCATTGGCCGAGACCATATCTGGAATTCTTGGACGTGTCTAGTCTCGGCCAATGACAAGAAAGCTCAAAGTTCATTGGTCTGCAGCTAATGACCAATCGTAGGGCGTTTCCCACAATATATATTTTGTCTCATGACAAGAGAGCTCAAAGTTCATTGGTCTGCAGCTAATGACCAATCGTAGGGCGTTTCCCACAATATATATTTTGCTGCTCGATATTGAAGGTTTCGATTTACTTCTTCTTTAGGTGCCGAAGGTTGGCAATCATCAAGGCGATTTTTACTTTTGAGACCGCAGATCGAAATAGGTCATTATTGCTGCATCCAAACCAATCCCGAAGGTTCTTCAGCCATGAGTTTCGTCTCCTTCCTACGGATTTCTTTCCTTGGACTTTTCCCTGCTTAATAACTTGAAGCAATTGATATTTTTCTCCTCTCATAACATGTCCCATGTATAGCAGTTTTCTTCTCTTAGTTGTCATAATTACTTCTTTTTCCTTGCGTATGCGACTCATCACTTCTACATTGGTCACTCTCTCCACCCATGAAATCCGTAGTATTCTTCGATACATCCATAGCTCAAATGCCTCCATTCTCCTCACATCAATCTCCTTCAGCGTCTAGGCTTCCATGCCGTAGTTCAAAACAGATAACACATAGCACCTCATCATTCTTATCTTCAAATCAAGGTTTAGATCTCGGCAACAGAAAAGCTTTTTCATTCTTGTAAATACACTTCTGGCCTGTTCAACTCTGATTCGTATTTCTTGGGTACTGTCATTGTTTGCATTGATGGTTTGTTCCTAGGTATTTTATATTCTTTTACTCTCTCAATAGGTTGGTTTTCTACATATACCATAGGATTGTCTTGCGTTGCTTTTGTGATTAGCATGTACTTTGTTTTGTTTATGTTCAGTGACAGCCCATATTCTTTACTTACTGCGACAATTCTATCAAGTAGTGCCTGAAGTTCTTCATGTGTTCCAGCTAAAATAACTGTATCGTCAGCATATCGCAGATTATTTATTGCTGTACCATTGATTTTAATGCCTATGTCTTGATCAAAAAGTGCTTTATCTACTATATCTTCAGAGTAGAGATTGAAGAGGATTGGTGACAGTATACATCCTTGACGAACCCCTCGCTGTATTTCAATTTCTTCCGATGTTACATTCTCTACTCGTACTGCTGCTTTTTGACTATAGAGGTTGGAAATAATTCTTATGTCTCTGTGGTCTATTCTCCTCTTTATTAGGGTTTCCATGAGTTGGTCATGCCTAACTCTATCAAAAGCTTTGTGGTGGTCTATGAAGCATACGTGTAGGTCTTGATTCATATCCAGACATCTTTTCAATTTACTAGCGATTGATAATTGTGTAAAAAGCGAAACTAGTATTTAAAATTGTTATAATAGATAAGTAGCTATAACAATAGTCTAGTCGTTTTCATTAAATTTTGAACTATTATTTGAACACTCTAGTGTTCAATTTAGAACTATTATTATTAATTTTGAACACTCTAGTGAACTAGAATAATTTGATCAGCAGAATAGTAGTTGAAGAAAATGCAGAATATTATATAAAATAGAATGGATCAAGGAATTCAACCTCCAGATTGATTCTTAAAATCTATTTGTGCTGTAAGCTTGACTCTCATCTAATCACTTATTTTGTTGAGAGATTATTTGGTTCAAAAAGAATAAATTGATTATTGGAGACCAGGTGATTGTAATGAATCAATTTAGTGGATCTGTTTAACAGAATACCCACCTGGTTAACTAGTTCATTCAAATTACTGGGATATCCTCGGAAAGATCGACCAAATTAGTTTGAGTTTAATTGATAGTCAGTGTGAACAGTTTTCTTCATCATGAATGCTTCAATTAGCTCATTAATTCAATTTGGGAGTGGAAAGCAGAGCAAATCATAGTCTCTCGTCATACATTTACTAGAAAGTGCATCTCTTCTTCACAATGATGAAATTTTCCAAAAACTTCAAGGTTCTTATCTCAGTGATAAGGAAATTATAAAAAATGGATCTTACCAGGAGGCTGGAGAGAAGGAAGCATTTTGAACTAGTTTGAAATCAATTTGTGATAATGTATGCAGACTATATCATTTTTACTGTTCTCATAATTTCAGAACTACTTGGATCATCAATGTACGAACCATAGATTTATAGTTTTTTATAGTGTAAGATCTATAGTGGAATAACTACAAGACTTAACCTATTTCAGACTGTGAGTTATCTAAATTTGGGAGAGGAATAGCACAAGGTTTCCTTATTTTTCCTCTGTCTTTCATTTTGATAATGCACTTATTGTATAATTGAATTAATGAATAAAGTCTGAACTGAAATGTTCTCTGAAATGGGAATGGTTCTCCAAATGTGACTATCAGAGACAGTCTCTGAGACTAGTTCTTATGACAATCAAAACAAACAAAGTGATTGATAATTATTATTCATTTGCTCATCCACTCCTTTGAAAAAATAATATGAGTGATCAGTTGTACTGAATTTTTTGAAATAAATGCACATAGTGGATCTAGTCTGGAGGTCCTCTTATTTGTATCAACATTCTGCATTCTGCACTCCTGATGAAATACGATAAGAAACCATAGAGAATAGAATAAGATTGAAAACTGTGTGAAATATCAAATACAAGAAATATTTAATCAGCAAAAATTTAGAAGTTCTGTACTGAGTAAATATTTAAAAGTTGTTCTATTTTTCATTCAACTATCAGTCATGTGTCGAAATGCTTCGAATCGTTATTTTATTTTTATTTGTAGTAATGAGAGATGAGAGATGCATGAGTCGACAATTATTTCAAGTGAGTTTCGTAGCACATTTTTGATTCATGAAACTTTATAAACCAATTCATCAGGGAAACTATTCTGGAACTCAAAGTAGACTGGATTATGAGAGATGTTTGAACTCTGTACAACATTTTTTTTATTCATAAAACTGTATGAATTTGTCAGGAAGATTATTCTAAACTCAAAGTAAACCAGAACGACAATATTGTGAACTTCTTCCCATCACTCTTCAAGTTTCAGTTTCATTTTACAAAAGAATGTGACTGAGGTGAATCGTGAATGTCATGTGAGAAATTTGTTTCTTGTCTGCACGCAATGAAAATCGTTCCAAATTGGAACTTGTTGAGTCCACTGCTTCACTTTTTAAAGAGTAATTATCATAGATCATATATTTGAGAGTCCTCCCACTTGAAATATAGAAGCAGAGATCCTTACTAATACTAATATTCATGATAATATTGATATATTTCATAAATGATAATATTTCCCTACTTTATTATAGAAGTGAGCGCTTTTAATTCAGTATTAAAAATATGGAAATCAATCATTCGAATTAAAAAAAATCTGGTGTGGCGCACTCACACCACTTTCCTTGCCGTTATGGAAATTTATCACATGACGCTAGTGTTCCCGCGCAATTCAAGTCTACTATTCAAAGATCTAAGCCAGCTGGTGACAGGACTATAACGCTGGAGACACACGAGGTCTGCTATCTCTTCATAGTGAATGGTTTAAAAGAATCAACAGTTGCCAACAGTTTGCAATTGAAATAATAATATTTTCTCGAATTTCGAGCTTATTTTAAATTTTAGGTGAAAATGTTACGAAACATTAATTGTAGAGATTCTCATGCTCAATCATTTCCATTTAGAATTTTTTGTTTAAAGTGTATCTGAAGCCTGATAATTGGGAATCTAAAATCAAACTCTACCTAGATGGGGCGGAGCTCCTGAAATTTTTACAGATATGGGACTTGTGGCAGTTGATAGAACTTAACAATGACTATTTTAGGTATGAATTTGATCAAAATCGTTGGAGCCATTTTTGAGAAAATTGCGAAAAACCCTGTTATTGACAACATTTTCGCCATTTCAGCCGCCATCTTGTATCGCATTTGATCGAAATTGTTCGTGTCGGATCCTTATATTGTAAGGACCTTACGTTCCAAATTTCAAGTCATTCCGTTCATTGGGAGATGAGATATCGTGTGCACAGACGCACATACACTCATACACACACACACACCACACACACACACACACCACACACACACACACACACACACACACAACACACACAACACACACAACACACACACACACACCACACACACACACACATACAGACCAATACCCAAAAACCACTTTTTTGGACTCAGGGGACCTCGAAATGTATAGAAATTTACAAATTGGGGTACCATAATTTTTTTCGGAAAGCAATACTTTCCTTACCTATGGTAATAGGGCAAGGAAAGTAAAAAGAATAACGCATTTTTGGAGTATCAATCAGCAGTATTATTAATCATCACGTGCAGTTCCACCAAAGGTCAGAGCAGTGTATTAAATTGAACTTGGAGTACTAATAGTATAGAGAGTCACAATGCATCGTTACTATGTCGGTCGAAAGTCACTTTGAAATATAACCATAGAATAACCAATCTAGAGGTGCGTACAGATTTACGTGCCGCGAACATGAGCAATTCACTTTTAATTAGCTGATGTCAAGGTTTTCATATCTGTATCTTACAGTTTCTGTAAAAATACAGATATAATCAGCTGATCAAAAGTGAATTGCTCATGTTCGCGGCGCGTATATCTGTACGCACCTTTAGTATCACAGAGTAAGCATCGTTATTTCTTGGTATAACTTGAAGAGACAAGATGGTATAATTTTCATCAGAATAGAAACTCTGAATAAATAGCTATCTAGTTGTTTCATACTAGCAGGTAACCCGTGCTCCGCAAGGGTCTAATTAGAAACTTCACTTCTTGCATCTTTATTCATACAGTCAGTAGTACATCATCGAAATAAGCATCTTCCATAGAAAAATCATGTTCGGTTGTACAATCACTGATTCCGGATGATTTTAATTGTGAACTAGTGATGGGACAAATTAGACCTGCTGAGATCTTGCAGAATTTAGAATAGGCTTTTATCATACCCTGTAATCCAAGAATCGAATCGCAAAATTTCAAGATAATTAGTTGAGTAGTTCTGACGTGATGATGCATCATTCGTGAATTTCCTATCTCGTACGTGTATAAGCCAATCCCTTTCCCTCCCCCTTTATAATACAGTAAGATCGGGGACCGAGCTTCGCTCTGGAGTACAAAAGCATAAAATATGTATTACGAAAGAAGAAATTATAATAGCATTCATACAGGAATGTTCTATCTAATCACAGTAAATTGAGAATAATTCCCAGAGGAATTTACTCATCCCAGTGAATTGAGATTAATTCCCAGAGGAATGCAAAATTTTCCCTCACAGAGGCACAGTTGCACAAATGCCGGTCAAATTTTTATCCTGATTAACTTAACGTGAACCAAATCAGAGAAGATGAATCTACTGGAATTAATCAGGATTGAAGATAACCCGACTTTTTTGCAACCGGCACTAAGTACCTGATTGAATGATTACAAAAATTCAACAGCTGAGTCATAATTTTGTCACAGTCCCACACTTATGAACTCGCTCACTCACTTCTATCACCAACGGACTACGACATAATCACTATCAGCTGTCTTTCCAAGGATGAATAATAATTATCCTTTTAATGTCCTTCAGCGAGTTTTCCCAGGGATGAGACCTAGTGCAATCGAATCTTTATATTATAAACCTACTATGTTCTGAATTTTGTGAGAATCGTTAAAGCCGTTTTCAAGATCCGGTGAAATACAAACATCTAAACATCTAAACATATAAACCATATAAACAGAAAATGCTAGTTTAATAGTAAAGGATTAAAAACTATAGTGAGGTCCACGTTATAATGGCATAGTTTGATTAGCAATGGTATGGTATTGCTATCCTTGTCTATCATTCAACAAAGCGGAAAGCGATATCTCTTTCTCGCTTTGCTCTGTTGCCAGATCGTCTCATAACAAAGCAGAATTAATAATCATAACAAAATATGTTATCTTAATTATAAGAATTCATTATTAAATTATTGGAAAATATAATCTCTTGCTTAATAAAATATAATTGATTATTTAAAACAAGAATGAACAGTTAATATTACATCAATAAACCTGTATCAGCTACCGTCTATAGAAGGCATTGATAAGACAGAGGATCGGCAACGTTGTTCTCCTATCTTTCTCCACTGCCATTATAACGTGGACCTCAATCTAGCACTACAGAAGGTGGAGTCACCAATTTGTAAGTCCCTTAATATGAAAATGTGGAGAACTTATTTGTTTTTGTTTTTGTTGATGTTTCCACTTTACTCTTTTAATTCTCTTAAGCTTATTTTACTAATTTTTTTCTCGTTTTCACGGCCATAATTCAGCTCGAAAGCTTAGATTGTGGACACAGCTGAAATGTAACGAAGTTTAAAAATTGAAACGGGCAGAATTGCGTGCAGCTTCATGGTAGAGACTTAATTCTCCCCTGGGGAAATTAGTAGAAACACTTTCAAGAAGCTTGAATCCAGCATTATATCATACACTGTTTATAGTGAGTTGAAGGGGTGGATGGTTGTACATGCTGTTGGTGATATTGTTTGTTTGTTCGTGTGTTTGTGTTGTTGGTGAATTGTAGAGGTGAATATTGTAGGGGTACATTACCAGAGTAATGCAACTATAGAGTATCAACAGTATTAACAGTATTAACAGTAGTATAAAGTAGTATATAACAGTTACTAGTCTAACTTAATATATTAAAAATATTCCATCTTAATAATGAAAATTCATTATAAAATTAGTGGAAGATATGATTTCTTGCTTAATAAAATATGATTGGTCATTTTAAACGAGAATAAACAGTTAATATTACATCAATTAATAAACCTGTATCAGCTACCGTCTATAGAAGGCATTGACAAACAGAGGATTGGAAACGTTTTTCTCCTATCTTTCCCCCACTGTCATTATAACGTGGACTTCACTATAGAGCTAGAGCTAATTCCTAGAGCTAGAGTTAGTTGAGTACACCAAATAACTTTAAACTTGGATAAATTTGATATAGTGATGAGTAATCTACCTTCATGACGATGTGTTAAATGGCTAGAGCTATCTCCTAGAGCTAGAACAAGTTTCTAGAGCGGTCTCCTAGAACTAGAGCGAGCTGCTAGAGCTAGAGGGAGTTTCAAGACTTAGAGTGAATTTATTACAACAAATAAATTTAAACTTGGATAACTTTGATATAGAGATGAGTAATCCATCTTCATGACGATCTGCCGAATGGTTAGAGCTAGAACAAGCTCTTAGAGCAAGTTGCTAGAGCGGTCTCCTAGAGATAGCTAAGGATAGAGCGAGTCGCTAGATCTAGAGCTAGTAGCTAGAAGTAGAGTGAATTTATTGAGTACACCAAATTACTTTGAACTAGGATAACTTTGATATATAGATGAGTAATCTACCTTCGTGACAAGGTGCCGAATGGTAAGAGCTGTCTCCTAGAGCTACAGCGAATTGCTAGAGTGAACTCATAGAGTTAGAGCGAGTCGTTAGAGCTAGTTGCTGGAGCTAGAGTGAATTGAGTACACCAAATAACTTTGAATTTGGATAACTTTGATATATATAGATGAGTAATCTACCTTCATGACGATGTGCCGAGTGGATAAAGCAGTCTTCTAGAGCTAGAGCAAGCTGCTAGAACTGTCTCCTAGAGCTAGAGCGAATCGCTAGATCTAGAGATAGTAGCAAGAGCTAGAGTGAATTGAGTACACCAAATAAATTTGAACTTAGATAAATTTGAGATATAGAGGTTAGTACCTTCATGACGATGTGCCGAGTGCCTAGAGCAGTCTTCTAGAACTAGAGCAAGCTGCTAGAACGGTCTCCTAGAGCTAGAGCGATCTCCTAGAGTTGGAGCAAGTCTCTAGAGCCAACGAGTACACCAAACAACTTTGAACTTAGACGGGCGTGCTTTCTGCTTTGACTGACCACAAGTGGGTCACTGCTCACCATTTATACCGCCACACGGCATACTTACACTTCCTCTTCTTCCGTTTTCTCATCTATCCTTTCTTTCTCCACTTTCTTCGTTTCCTTCTCCTTCTAGTTTCCAGTTTTCTTCTTCTTTCACGTCATCTCCTTATTCCTCTTCTTCGTCTCCTTTCTACTGTATTTTTCTTCCGTTTTCTCACCTATCCTTTTTTCTCCACTTTCACCGTTTCCTATTCCTTCTGGTTTCCAGTTTTCTTTTTCTTTGACGTCATCTTCTTTTCCCTTTCCTTCTTCTCATTTGTACTGTAGTTTCCTTCCATTTTCTCATCTATCCTTTTTTGTCTCCACTTTCTCTGTTTCCTACCCCTTCTGGTTTCCAGTTTTCTTTTTTTTGACGTCATCTTCTTTTCTATTTTCTTATTCTCCTTCGCACTGTATTTGTCTTCCATTTTCTCATCTATCCTTTTTTCTTTCTACTTTCTCCGTTTCCTATTCCTTCTGGTTTCCAGTTTTCTTCTTCTTTCACGTCATCTTCTTTTTCCTCATCTTCGTCTCCTTTCTACTGTATTTTCCTTCAATTTTCTCATCTATCCTTTTTTCTGCACTTTCTCCGTTTCCTATTCCTTCTGGTTTCCAGTTTTCTTCTTCTTTTACGTCATCTTCTTCGTCTCCTTTCTACTGTATTTTTCTTCCGTTTTCTCACCTATCCTTTTTTCTCCACTTTCTCCGTTTTCTAGTCCTTCTGGTTCCCAGTTTTCTTTTTCTTTGACGTCATCTTCTTCTCCCTTTCCTTCTTCTCATTTGTACTGTATTTTCCTTCCATTTTCTCATCTATCCTTTTTTCTCTCCACTTTCTCTGTTTCCTATTCCTTTTGGTTCCCAGTTTTCTTTTTCTTTGACGTAATCTTCTTTCCCCTTTCCTTCTTCTCATTTGTACTGTATTTTTCTTCCATTTTCTCATCTATCCTTTTTTCTCCACTTTCACCGTTTCCTATTCCTTCTGGTTTCCAGTTTTCTTTTTTTTTAAAGTCATCTCCTTATTCCTCTTCTTCTTGTTCTTCTTTTTGTTCTCCTTCTTCTTGTTCTCCTTCTTCTTCTTCTTCTTCTTCGTCTCCTTTCTACTGTATTTTTCTTCCGTTTTCTCGCCTATCCTTTTTTCTCCACTTTCTCCGTTTTCTAGTCCTTCTGGTTCCCAGTTTTCTTTTTCTTTGACGTCATCTTCTTTTCCCTTTCCTTCTTCTCATTTGTACTGTATTTTCCTTCCATTTTCTCATCTATCCTTTCTTCTCTCCACTTTCTCTGTTTCCTACCCCTTCTCGTTTCCAGTTTTCTTCATCTTTGACGTCATCTCCTTATTCCTCTTCTTCGTATTCTTCTTCTCGCTCTTCTTCTTCGTCTCCTTTCTACTGTGTTTTTCTCCTGTTTTATCACCTATCCTTTTTTCTCTCTCACTTCGTTTCCGTCTCCTTCCCGCTATCAGTTTTCTTCTTCTTTGACATCTTCTTCTCTCACCTCTTCTTCTTCTTCTCCTTTAAACTGTATTTATCATTTCTCTTTTCCCTTATTACATAGTCTCTTTTACTAAACTTCAATAACAGAGAAATTTCAGTTTCTTTTCATTTGCTATTTGAAAGAGTTTTTCTACTTTTTAATTATTTTGTTGAAATTTTTCAACTTGCGATTTATTTGTTTGTGTGATGTTTTGAGTTCAAACAATCAATCAATAATTTCTTCAACACAAAATACATGGAAGAAATCAAAATACAACAAATAACAATGAAAAATAAGTTTCTTATAAAATACAAAAACAGGCTTCATGATGGGGTGTGCTGAAAATAAAAAAAAGGAGGAAAAATGCCTAGCCAACTATAGTTTCCCATGCAATAGGCAGGGAAATTTTAGTTTGTAACTTTAAATAATATTGTATTGGAGGGTTGAGTGTAAGAAAGACCGGCTTAGCCTCATCTCCGCCCCCCTAGAATTGAAATAATGGCAAAAATCCACCAATTCTCTTTTTCCCACTTCGCTTGGACCCTGGTTCTTCTTCACTCCATTCTCCTCTTCTTCCATACTTGTGCATGTTCTTTTCATTGTTCTTCCGTATTTATCCTATTCGTCTTTCTCCACTTTCTTCATTTCCTCCTCCTCCACGTATTTAGTTCTCTACTTCTTTGGCGTCTCCTTCTCCTTCTCCTTCTCCTTCTCCTTCTCGTATTCTTCTAAGCCTGCAATAATAAACGGCATCTCCTTTTTCTTCATCTTCTTCTTCGTTCTCATGTCCAGTTCTACTTCTTCTTCTCCTTCATCATCTTCTTCTTTTCCTTCTTCTTCTTTCTTCTTCGTCTTCTTCTTCTTTTCTTCTTCTTTTCTTCTTCTTCTTCTTCTCCTTCTTCTTCTTCTTCTTCTTCTTCTTCTTCTTCTTCTTCTTCTTCTTCTTCTTCTTCTTCTTCATCTTCTTATCTTCTTCATCATCATCATCATCATCATCATCATCATCATCATCATCATCTTCTTCTTCTTCTTCTTCTTCTTCTTCTTCTTCTTCATCCTCTTCTTGGCTCCTTGACCACCTGCCACACCTGCCAAAAAAGGCAGACGAGTTGTAATGACGTTATTTGTGTGTCAGTCAGTCAATCAGCCAGTGAGCGGCTCTCTCTGTAACCTACAGTCAACAGTAAAAGCAGAACTGCTCCCAATGTCAAGGTCCTCACTGAAGTAGTTATACAGATATAGACATAATGAAAGTTTTACCTCTTCCAAGAGTAACCTATATATATACAGTACCTCTCAAGTGTATAGTGAGGTCCACGTAATAATGACAGTATTTGATCAACTTTGGTTTTGCTATCCTTGTCTATCATTCGACAAAGCCGGTGGTACTATCCTTTTCTAGGTCCACAATGATGCCAATTATTTTTTTGACAGTGTAGAAATATAATTAATTAATGCAGAATATTGGCATCGCTATTCTCCTATCTTTATCTACTGTCATTATAACGTGGACCTCACTATAGTACAGACTGTTGTAGCTATAATAGCTATAGTTATAGATTCATTGGTTCATTGCAAGTGCGAACAGCTTCGTCGAGTCAACGAATTCTTTATTTGTCTCAACAGTTATGTTGAACAATATGATTGTGTCATTGTTTTCGTTCATCATTGATCAATGATCATTGTTTCTATTATTATTACTAGTAACCCCTTGGGTTGAAGAACTCGCTCAAGAACTGTTGTATTTTAATCTTTGAAACCTGTATCTTTTTTATAAAGGGTAATTAATTATACAGAGTTGATGAAAATTATGGAAACAGCTAAATATTTCTCTTACAAGAATCATTTGACAGTAGGTTTCTTTGGGGATCATATTTGAATTGAAATAATATATTACTCTTCAAATTACTCTGTCGCTTCAACATCTAAAGGTGCGTACAGATATACGGGCCGCGAACATGGGCAATTCACTTTTAATCAGCTGTCTATATCTGTATTTTTACAGAAACGGTAAGATACAGATATAGAAAGCTTGGCATCAGCTGATTAAAAGTGAATTGCTCATGTTCCCGGCGCGTATATCTATACGCACCTTAATAATAACCAGCTGGAATCATGTGTCAGCGCGTGTGATAGCTCCTATATAGCTTGTGAATATCCCAAATTGGAATGAATTCTTCAGCTGACTAAATCATAAAAAATTTTTCTTATGCACTTTCAATGTTATTCTTAGATCCCGAAAAAGGACGAAGGAGTGAATCGTTGTTGACCTGTGAAAAGGTTCGAAGAAAACGTGTTCAAAATTTGAAGCTGATTGATCAATTCTTGCTAATGTTATTGTAGAACATACACACAGACGGACAATGACTTTGGCCTTCAGTAAGTCAAAAGTGAGAACTCACTGACGCTCGTTCAATAATACTTATAATACATTGTTCTTATATGTATTAGATAATACAAATCATTCGATTTATAGTAAAGGCAATCAATGCTCGAAAAATGGTATTGATAGAAAAATTTTTAACCCCGCAGTTCTGTTGAGGGTAGTAAGGAGGTAAACATATCAAAATTTCCACATCCAACCCCTTGTTTAGGGGTTAGGGTCGGCTCAAAGGTACATTTTTCTACTTTTTTTGGTGAAGCTCGAAAACTATGTATCTTAAGCCGCGTCCACACTATGTCGATCGACACAGATCGACAAAGTCGATCGACAATGTCGAGCAAGTGTGGACGTGTCGCTAGACATTGTTGAGCGGTGTCGAGTCGAGTCGAACGCAACCCGAATCATGTCGGTCCGGATCAAAGACAGTCGAGTCGAAGGCACCAGTGTGGACATGTCGATCTTGTCACTGCCGTTTTAAAAAAATAGAATAGTGCTATACTGTTGTTCAAGTGCTTACATTTTTATTGAAAATGAATTGGAGTGATACCCAAACGTCGAATTCAATTGAAATGTACCGTGATCGTTCTTACTTATGGGATACAAGTGATGTTGACTATAAAAACAGAAACAAACGGCATGATGGTTTAGTGGAAATTGCGGTGTCATTTGGCATTGAAAAAGTGGAGGTGGAAAAGAAAATTAGAAATTTGCAAGGGAGAAAAAGAAAGAGAGCGAGTCGAGGAAGACCGGGACTTCATCATCTTCATCATCACTCATTTTATATAAAAACTCGATTTATATTTAAAATAAAACACTCGATTAAATATAAAACACTCGATCATGTATGAAAATTTATGATGGTTGTCGGTCGACTCGTCCACATGTACTGAGGCAATTTTGTCGAGTTGACACAGTCGAAGGTGTCGAGCGACTTTATCGATCGACCGGGTCGACAGAGTCGATCGACATAGTGTGGACGCAGCTTTACAGACATGATGACTATTCTATGCAGAATTGTATCTGGAATAATTTCCTGCAATATTTTCTTGATTTTTATAACACCTAGTTAAAGACTAATAAGCTATTCTATTTTGACTTGAATTGATAAGAATATTGTTTGTGAAGGTAAAACCCATTGGTTAAGCCTTCTATATTGGTCAAGGATTAAATTGAAGATTATTTTTAGCATAAAAGGATACAGTATTCTGCCTTTGCACTTCCAATTGAACACTTTAGCACTAAACTAATTCATGTGACTTTCTGCGTTGAAGTCATCTTAATCCATGCACGTTGAGCAGCTCGATTGCTTTCCACATTCACATGTTGATGAAATCTTTCCTCATGTTTTTCTGCAAATCTTTGGATTCCACTGATGACTGTCGCCACTCCCAGGTCGCGGTGGAGATCAGAGTTAATGATGTACCAAGGAGCGTCTACAAAACTCCTGAGTACTTTATTCTGGAAGCGGTGGATGATGTCGGGTGCAGCCCCAGAGTTGAATTCCGTAGGTCCACACCGGCTTGAGAATCTGCTTGTAGAGAAGCAATTTGTTATAATTTGACAACTTCGATGTCCTCCCAAGTAGCCAGTACATTTTCTTGAATTTCATGCCAAGTTGTTCTCTTTTCTTCTTCACATGCTCCTTCCACCCAAGCTTGGCATCCAGCGTCATGCCTAGATACTCTGCAAAATTGATCGAACAACGTTATCCATATCTCTTATAGATTTCGAGATATGCGCTTTTGTAAGTGTGACATTAAAGAAAAACACGTTTTTGTTTTTATTTTTTGCTCACATAAATATTTTTAAGAATCGATGGAGAAGATCCATGCTGATTTTGAGCTAATTGAGCATTGAATTCTCTGATTTATATTTAACAAGTGATTTATTCTGTGATTTATATTTAACAAGTTCTTGTGAATTTCCCCACGACTCTTGCAGCCGCTTTAAGGTGCATTATTTTCGTTTGTGTGTCGCAGTTAGGGATGTCAATCCCGGGACTGATTTCCAATCCCGGTATTTCGGGATTATCCAATATCAATCCCGGGATCCCGGGACTGATCCCAGGATTGGCAAAAATCAGTTTCGTGCATTTTTAACCAATTGTTCCTCCTCAATTACATGTTCAGTAACAGTGTGTGGAGATGAAAAAGGGCTCATTATATAGGGAGAGGATATTATTGAAATGGGAAAATACTTAGGAATAATATAATAATTAAAAATTCTATTTCTAAAATGTTTTCAAGATTAGGAGTAACTTTTTTTGAAAGCTGAACCATTAGTAAATAAAATTTCATAGAGTCAACTATATTTACTTCAACTAGATAGAATAGAGAAAGAGAAGAAAAGAGGAATAATTAGACGGAGAGTGAATAGATGGTGCTTGTTTATTTCTGATTTCTGAAGTCTTTTCAAAGTTCTGAGTGCATTTCAAGGAAATAACTTCAGCACTATTGCAAATCTTGCGCCGCCTACACTGGTAATAATTATTGTGGTACTGTGGAAACAGAAACAAACGTAGGGGCCTAACAACCAGAAAGTATAGAATGTACATTTTATCCTCACTGATATCAACCGATTAACAACCATTCTCCGAATGATGCGAACCGTTAATGCGAATTCTATTTATCCAGTACAGAGTACAGTATATTATATGAATGAAACTGTAGGCTGTGCCTTTAGAATAAATTAGTCAAACACTTAGAACAATAAATTAGCTATGCAAAATTCATATCCATCACCGTAAATGAATTCTATATTGAATTGCTTTCGTAAAAATACGACTCACAATTTCAGGTTTTCTAATCCCGAAAATCCCGGGATTCTTCAGCATCAATTAGGATTGTTAGGTATCAAAAATGGACCGGGATCTCGAGATTGACATCTCTAGTCGCAGTCGACGACGACAAGCATTGTTGATATTCATATTGTCCAAATTTCAAGTGTGCTAAAACAAGCTGATCAAATAACTTTCCATTATTTGTGTTTATTATTCAAGAATCAAAACATTTCTAATAATATTAACATATTGCCATTTAATAGTATAAATTCAACCTCCCCCATTGAAACATAATATTTTAGGTTAGACTACTTAGACAAATTGAAATCTACTCAATCTGAAATCGTCACCCTGTCGTGGTCGACGACGGCATTCACGCACAAACGAAACCCCAGCTTTAGTGTTCAGTGTGAAATCTTCTGAATAGATCAATTATTGAGAAAGGATTTCCAAGTGAATGTTCTAAAGAATTTTCTTCCACTTTGAAGTCAAAGCTTATCAAAAGAGTAAACAAAAAGAAAGGATTGCACAGAGCGATTGCCAATGAAATATAATTCAATTTCTTCAAGTGTAATCTAGTTCTAAAGAGAGGTGTAGCATGCACAGAAATTGGGGTTCCAAAGACAAATTTCCAAAACATATTTCTGGTCCCCTAATGGTATTGTCAACCTCTGTTAATAATAATAATAATAATAATAATAATAATAATAATAATAATAATAATAATAATAATAATTAATAATAATAATAATAATATAATAATAATATATAATAATAATAATAATAATATATAATAATAATATGAGTGACCTGACTGGCTGAGGTCTGGTGTCAGAGTTTTCAGGTCGCAACTGATCAATTTTAGGGCCTCTGACATGACTCGAAGACTGATTTTTAGGCAGCCGAGACCAACTAATTAACGCGTCCATGAAATTTGTTATTAGATCATGAAAATTAATCAGAAAAACATAGACTATTTCAAGTAGAAACGTTTGTTTCTAATACTTAGTGCTGGTTGCACTGAAGACGGTTAACTTTTAACCGGGATTCATTCCACGAGAACCAATCAGTCTTATCAAATACGCTTCTTCTGATTGGTTCTCGTAAACGTAAATTTAATCATGGTTGGAATTTAACCGATTTTTGTGCAACCGGGCCTTGAGGATTGATTAAAAAGGTAGAAGAAGTAGAACTGAGTTCTTTGATTGTAATTTAACCGATTTTTTGTGCTACCGGGCCTTAAGGATTGATTAAAAAGGTAGAAGAAGTAGAACTGAGTTCTTTGATTATACAGAGATTAATTTTTGATAATTAATGAACGGATAAGATTTTTCAAGTCCTTATAATTAACTGTCTCATGCTTTTCAGGTGACGCATTGATAAAGATCTGATAACAGGAGTTGAATTCCACTTGGCTCAATTCCGGACCATGCTGCTGAAAGTTGATGACATCCAGTACAATAAATTTCTCCTAAACTATCTGTTTCTTGAATACCAACTATAATGGTGAGATGCACGTTATAATAGCATCAAAGAAAGATAAGAGAACAGTGTTACCGATTCTCTGCCTTGTCACTGCTTTCTATAAAGGAGAGCTGATACCGGTATATCCTATTATATTAAGCAAGCAATTTCTGTATATATTTATATATTTGGTTATTTATATGTTTTTTATATGGCTATTTATGTCCAACGGATCTCGAAAACGGCTCTAACGGTTTTCACGAAATTTGGAACATCGTATTTTTATGATATAAAAATTCGATTGCACTAGGTCTCATCCCTGGGAGAACCTGCTGAAGGACATGAAAAGGATAATAATTATTTATCCTTGGTAAAACACATGATAATTTCGTCGTCTGTTGATAACGGAAGATGGGAGTGCCTGTGTGGGAGAGAGACAGAATTATGTTCAACTGTTATACTATTAATTGCAATCAATCAGCTTATCTCACGAGAAAAAGTATCTAGAAATTTTAATCGACTTGATCAAAATAATCTGATTTGTTGACATGACATGGTATATCATTCTAAATAGGAGTATATCATAATTATCAAAGTTAATAATTATTATTCCACAGTTTTAAGTAATTAGTGAGTGTTATTTTGTTATTCAATTTGGTTTGTAAACAATCTAAAATAGAAATTCTCTGTTTTCAATGTTTGGACTGAAAATTGGACCTGAATTTAAGTATCAAATCTCAAAATTTGGGGAAGAAACAGTTTTGTGCCTGTTAATCCTTCCCCAATCATTTTAGAGAATTGTGTTCTGTTTATCAATAAATGAATAACGAGCGAAGCTCGGTGCCCCAATATTTGATTATTTTATCAATTTATCATATTTTTATACCTCATCTAAATTTGAGAAAGGAATAGCACAAGGTTCTTTATTTTTTCTCACCCTATCATTTTGATGATGTATGATTATTTTAATATTTCTACATTGTGTATAAAACCGATATGGCAACGTTGAAGACCTAAGAAAGGATAGCGCTATGTTCTTTTTTGAATGGTGGACAAGGATAGCAACACCAATGTTAATCGAATACTGCTATTGTAACGAAGACCTCACTATAGCGATAAGTTCATTTTTTTAGCCTTTATGAAATTGCTCCGTGTTGTGGAAAGGAATATCCAATGCGGATAGTAAGCGCATTCTATCGGGAGAAAAGGTATCTACAACTTGCAATGCTTACAGAGAACTCCGCTAGATAGCATAGATGTCTCTCACTGTCTACAAAGACTCACAAAGTAGAAGGAGCTCTTTCTACTCAGTGAAATATTGTAATAAATCACTCTATAGTTGCTGTATCACCATGTACAGTGACTATAGTGAGGTCCACGTTATAATGAAAATGGAGAAAGATAAGAGAACACCGGTACTGACTCTCTGCCTTGCCACTACCTTCTATAGAAGACAGCTGATACCGGTATAAACCTATATTATTAAACGAGCAATTTCTGTTTAGATGTTCATATGTTTGTTTTATGTCACCGGATCTCGAAAACGGCTCTAACGATTCTCACGAAATTCAGAGCATAGTAGGTTTATAATATAAAAATTCGATTGCACTACGTCTCATCCCTGGGAAAACTCGCTGGAAGACATTAAAAGGATAATTCATCCTTGGCTGAAACAGCTGTGGATAATAAAAAAGTTAGCGAGCGAGTGAGTATGTAACAGCAGATAATTTCGTCGTTTGTTGATGATGGAATTAAGTGAGCGAGTGCAAGTGTGTGGGACTGAGACAAAATTATGACTCAGCTGTTGAACTTTTGTAATCATTCAATCAGGTACTTAGTGCCGTTTGCACAAAAGCCGGATAAATTTTAATCGTGATTAATTCCAGTAGAACCATCAGAAAAGCCATCTTCTTGAAATGGTCTCCTTGATTTGACTCACGTGAAATTAACCAGGATTAAAATTTAACCGGCTTTTGTGCAACCGGGCCTCTGCGAGAGAAAATTTTGCATTCCTCTGCGAATAATATCTCAATCCACAGTGATTAGATAGAACATTTCTGTATAAACTAGAAGTATATTATAATTTATTCTTTCGTAATAAATTAAATGTTGAATTTTTTTGTACTCCAGAGCGAAGCTCGGTCCCTTGATATTATGATGTAATATAAACTGTTCATTCATTTATAAAATGATCGTGTAGAAAATACATTTTTCAATGATCTAGTAATAAATATTTGAAAATTGAGATTGAATATTTTGTTATTCGATTACATTCTTTTTAGAAATAATGTTTCTGTTTGAATTTAGAAATAATACATTATTATTATATAATCTTTTATGAACCTAAGAGGAACAGACAATGAATTTGGAGGTTATGGCAAACAGGAAAAATACGTTTGATTTTGAGATGTACATGTTGTGGACTTTTGCTTTGAGAATAAATCTGTTTCAAACAAAGATAATATATGGTGAGTTTTCTTTTATGTATTTAGTGATGTGATGTGTGTTGTGTCAGATGAAAAAGGACACAGTGCAAATATGGAAAATATTCAAATTCTTGGAAAACGATCTGGCAAGATTGCAGAGGTAGAAAAGGTTAGCGCTATCTGCTTTGACGAATAGACAAGGATAGCAATACCAATGTTAATCAGTCCAGTATATCAGACATCATATTTGAATTTCTATATCTTACATGTATAAGTCGATTCTTTTCTTCATTATTATTATAGAACTATCATTATATTATATAATTATTATCATTATTCATGTCTAGCTCCCACAGTGGAAGTCTATGAACCACATTTCTGGGTAAATATTCTCAGTTTTTTCTTCTCCTTCATTCTCTCTGAAAAAGCCTTCTTTTTAACCTACGTCATAGCCACCTCTAATACAAGGCCGCGGCCTAAGATATTGCAACGTCCTAGAATCGAATATACGTAGGCCTAGAATCCAATACATGATTGGTGAAAAAGATCAGAAATATTTTTTAAAATCTTTTTCACCAATCATGTATTAGATTCTAGGACTATCATATCATATCATATCATAATTTCTTTATTCATAAATTTGTACAGTGTATACAATGAATATTGTCATAAATATATTATCTTTGATTAGATACAATTAAAAATAAAAATAAAATGCATAACAAACTACGACGTTGCAATATCGTAGGCCGCGGCCTTGTATTAGAGGTGGCTATGCCTAAGTCCATCTAGCCCCGCTCCTTCTACAAGCTTCTACTGGCCTGACCTCAGTGTTTTCACTGTTTTCAACGCATTTCCGATATTTTTCTCTGTCAGTTATACTTTCCTCAACAATTCTCGCTAGGTTAAGATCATTTCTAACATTTTTTATCCAATTTTTATTGATTTCTACAGTAAGTACATCATCAAATGATGAGAAGGGAAAAATAAGGTAACATTGTGATATTCCTCTCCCAAATTTAGATAAAGTTACACATTTAGTCCGAAATAGGTCAAGTCTTGTAGTTGTTCATTTCACAAAATGTCCTGTCCTTATTATTTTTACAATGAAGATTTTCAAATTTAGATGTTTCAAAACCAAACTATTTCACATATCACATTTCAAAGGAAAAATGTTTCACATTATTATTACTAAAATAGTAGATATTCACATTGTGAAGAAATAATTTTGAAGGACCAAAAACAGTTTCAAATTTATAAGTATAGAACCAATGATGACAGGGTCACAATAAATCAAATGAGTAGGGATTACTCATCGAAGATGGAATCAAAAAAGAAGGGGAAGAATCATGAGAAAATGGTGAGTTCGCGATAGGAATAAATAAATCCCGATTCTTATCACCCACTCTGGTCAGAATAAGTGCTTACCTACACACTCAACCTCCAGTTAGTCACAGTCAACAATATTATAACACTCATCTTATCGAAACCACGAACGAATTACTCCAAATCTACTCAACTTTCAAGGGAAAAGACATTCTCAACTATTCTTCATGTTATTCTGCTCACGGGAAGTCTTTTGATATGACCAAATACTTGGGTCTTCTTTTACTCATGTCAGAGACTATATTAGAGTGATGTTTGACTTTACAATTTTTTTGAAGTCTATAACCATACTTAGTCTCAAACATAATTGGTGCCGGTTACACAAAAGCCGGTTACTTTTAACCGTAGTTAATTCCACGAGAACCAATCAGAGAAACCGTCTTTTCAAAAACGCCTTCTCTGATTGGTTCCTGTAAAGTTTATCACGGTTAAACCTTAACCGGCTTTTATGCAACCGGGCCATAGAATCTTATTTATTAGGCTATTATTCTTACTTAAAATTCATTAAAATCTCTCTCATTATCCACCCTGATTCACTCCAAATAATATTCCTCACACATATAGAAGCGTAGTTCCCACAAACAGATTTTAATTGTTACAACAACCTTCACGCTCGTCTGAAGACCACCCTACACGCGTGAGGTCACGCGGAGGCGTAGCGCCCCAAAATTCATCTCCTCACCCGGGGGTGGAACCCTTTCGACCCCCTATGATTCGAACCCCCTTTCGGTGCTTCTATCGGCCTACTATGATTCAACCCCTCTCTTCAGTGTTTCTTCTATGATTCGACCCCCCTTTTTGGGGATTCTCACGGTCCCCCTTTCGGTACCCTTCGGTCCCCCCACCCATGAGGTACCCCCCTAAGGGGGCGGAACTCCTGGGGGCGGTTCTGGACTGTGAGAGGGTACGCAAGCGCGCCCGCCAGATCAATACTACCCGATTCTTGGCTGGCAGCTTTCCGCTGGCATTAACGCGAGAGTCTCGCCTCGATAACATCCCCGTGTGTCTCAACCCTCACCGTTCAGGTTCTCTCGACCCTTCCGGGCATCTACCTGACCAACCCAGGTACAGTAATCTATAATATAATAAAGAATAAAATCGGCTTATTCAGGTAGGGGATAGGAAATTCACGAATGCCCCGTCATCATGTCTCAACTACTGACCTGATTAACTTGAAATTCCGCATGTAGATTCTCAATTGACCGAGGATGGTTATAGGCCTATTTTCAAGATTCCAGTTTTTCAAGTTTTCAATTAGACACTAGTGTTCCCCACTAGTCACCAAAAAATGTACTGCACAATCAATAAAATTAGTAGTTCTGCACAATTAGTAGTTCTACACAATTGATAGTTTTTCACACTTGGTAAAACCAATAGAATTTACTAAACAATCAATAAAAATTATCACAATTATTGGTATAGTTCTGCACATTGGTTTGATACACCTTCAGTCTCCTGTAGTTTCAATCTCACTCACACCTCATAATATGTACTGGTGACCTCGTTTTTGTAGTGAGGTCCACGTTACAATGGCAGTGGAGAAAGATAGGGCAACAGCGTTGCCAATTCTCTGAATAGCTGATACCTTTCTGATGTGATATTTACTGTTAATTCATATTAGAGATAACTAGCTATATTTCATTCGTGAAAAGAAGATATTTTTCAATGAATTTTTCCAATTGAGATTAATCATTTTGCTAATCAACTATGTTTCTACATTGTTAAAAATCTATTCTTGCGGAGATAGAAACGGATAGCGCTATATGATTTGTGGAATGATAGAGTAGGAAAGAGATAACTAATTATATTTCATTCGTGAAAAAAAGATATTTTTCAATTGAGATAAAACATATTGTTAATCAACTATGTTTCTACATTGTTAAGAATCGATTCTTGAGGAGATAGAAACGGATAGTGCTATCTGATTTGTAGAATTGATTGATTGATTGATTGATTGAGTACTTTATTTATGTAGATTACAATATATACTGTCTCATACACTTATATACAATAGCTTACAATACAGCAAAATTATGGATGAATTTACATAATATAGACTAAGAAAATAATTATTGAACTGTATATGATATGAAAAAGCAATTTGTAAATAATAACTATAGATAATAATTATATTGTTATGCATCTACATAAATTGGCGGAGCTTTGGACATATCAATGTCCATTCTTCGGAAAGAATATTAAAAATATCATAGAATGATAGACTAGGAAAGAAACACCAATGTTAATCAAATACTGCCATCATAAAGTGGACCTCACCATGACAGGGAATTTTCAGAGAATAGTTGGTAGTTCTTGAGAAATGATTCACTTCAAACCATCCCAATTACTAGTGTAAGCCTTCTATTACTTGGATAAATGAAAGTGAAAAAAATATTTATTTTTCTTCATTCTTCACATTCGGGTAATGAATTGTAAAGAGTATTCTAGTTGGTAACAGTATCCTGTTAACCTCATGTGTTCCGGTGACGCAATTTCTCACAGGAAATAAATCAGTGGTCTCGAGAAATATTGAAAAATAAGTCAATCCAAACAGATGGAATTGAATAGAGAATGCATTTATTCAAATGCTAATTAATATACTGTATAATTATTATTTTACGAATATCCTAAATAAATGCTGTGAATCACCCCGAAGACTTCTGCTACTGCAGACATTGACAACAGGGTTAACAGCTAGATGGAAATTCGATGAGAACTACTATCCAAAAATTAGTTGCTAGCCCGGGAATCGAACCCGGTACCTCCCAATTGCTAGTCAGGAATGCTTACCCTTACACCAAACTGACAATCTCTGGATAGCAGCGCTCATTTTATACGAAGCCATAGCGACCAACCAGTGGTACTGGTGATTCACAGCATTTATTTAGGTACTATCCAACTAGGAACTTAGGAACTACTATCCAAAAATTAGTTGCCAGCCCGGGAATCGAACCCGGTACCTCCCAATTGCTAGTCAGGAATGCTTACTCTTACACCAAACTGACAATCTCTGGATAGCAGCGCTCATTTTATACGAAGCCATAGCGACCAACCAGTGGTACTGGTGATTCACAGCATTTATTTAGGATTTTCGTTAAATAATAATCATAAGACAATCCAAAGTTAAAACCAACCGAATCGGTTGAGGGTAGCTTGGATATTGAATGTATTGTAAAGAGTGTTTCAGCTGGTCTTTTTATTTGTATGTGTACTGGTTACCCTGCTTCTTGAGAGGATAAATCATCGGTTCTTAAGAAATCTTCAAAATTAGTAGTTTCAATCCAATCTTGGTGTTAAAATGTGGTAACGTAACGGCTAAGTGATGTGCGTTGTAGTATGTATTAACTGCACCCTTCGTAACCTCGTGGCCACTGGTTACCCCCTTTTCTCACAATTATCGTTGAAAAATCACAACAATAAAAACATTGATTTAGTGGTTTGAATACAATATTCTGTTCAATGGATGACTTGAAAGTAGTATACAGTTCTTGGATGCAACTCAAGTCACTTCATGAACAATGATGTTTGTGAACAAACTCTGTTCCCCACGATGATCTTAAAAAAGCTTGTTGAATAAAGCCCCGCACAAACACATCAATTTTGGTTCGTCTTTATGAATCCTATCAGATTCAACTGAACTTGACAAACATCATCTGTTTGAAATGATCTGTTTAATCTAATAGAATTAATAAGGACGGCAAAATACCGTACGAACAAAAATCGATGTGTTTGAGCGGGGCTTTACCGAACATCCTAGGTTTCATTACTTCAATAGAATTTTCTCTCCAATAAATAGGTACAATACGAGGTAATATCTAGTTCCATACAGCTGTATGGGACTACTGCAAATAATAATTAGAATTCAAAAACATTGACAATCTAAACTTTACTGAGATATTAGAATAAACACCAAAGCATAGACTATAGGGATACAATATCAGTACTGTACATGGTGATAAGGAGGAATATTGCACTTTCTATTTATGAGAAATGAAGTAATCAGGAAAAGATTCACTTGCTTAAGCAATTTGTTTGTAATATCTGATATTTTGACAAGAGTTAGGTTTGAATGATGGATCAATATCTTGAAGGATCTTTAAAGGATCTTGATCATTGAGAGAAAACAGAAACAGTCAGTTCACGAAAATTTCGTGAACATTTAATGCTCTCTCTTACTCTCTCTCTCCCACACACTCTCTTTCTCCTCTCTCTTCAACCTCTCTGATTGGTAGATACCAATTCTAACGCCAGTTAAAACTTCCTCTCACTTATTCTCTCTAATCTGATTGGTAGATTCCAATTCCAAAGCAAGCTGAAAGTTCTTCTACGTCACACAACGTCGACCAATCACGTGCTAGTACACTTTCTCACTTGAGTTGCCTAGCACAAGGCCACGCCCATAACGCGCTCTCATTGGTTGAAAACATTACGTCATTAGTGGGACGGCATTTTGTGGAACAAGACGATTCAAAATCACTTCCAGAATCGAAATTGTTGATGATCTCGGTCAACTTTTCGGTTAGATTTTAATCAGGTAGCACAATTTGAGAAAACGTGATGTAAGATTCATTTATTTATTCATTCAATCATTTAGAATTACACAACTTACAGGAAAGTACCACAGGCTAACGTACGCCCAAAACGGTTCCAATTCTAATTTATACAACAATCCAAATGTAGCTGGAGGTTATGTGAGTCACTTCAAAATTCTTCAATTACACACTCAATTCACAATTATACACAATAATCATTCTTAAATTTAAAAAAAGACTGAAATAATGTTTCGAATATTAATTTTAAGAACTTCTATTTTCTCACCATGGATAGATGGATGGATACTGCTGTAAGCTGTTCATAATGTTTTTCTCTTTGGTCAATAGAAATAATTTGATTTGTTGAATAATTTTGTTGCAAGAACTAGACATTGTAGTTTGTAGATGATAATATTATTTTCAAAAGAATTGTAATAATAATCATGACGTGGAATCTCTTCGGTCATAGAGTGAACAATCTAGTATAGAAGTTTTATCTGCTTTTGGTCTTCCAGATTTCTTCTCACAGATAATTCTACTTATTTCTTAGAAGCCAGCTATACTATTTTCAGTGATTTTGATCGAGAGACCAATCAAAATTGATTTTGATCTTCTATTATTTGTAGAGAAACGTAACAAGTGATAGAAATTTTACAGATGGAATTGAATAGAGAATGCATTTATTCAAATGCTGATTAATATAAAATAATTATTATTTGACGAGAATCCTAAATAAATGCTGTAAATCACCCCGAAGACTTCTGCAACTGCAGACATTGACAACAGAGTTGACAGCTAGATGGAAATTCGATGAGAACTACTATCCAAAAATTATTTGCCAGCCTGGGAATCGAACCCGGTACCTCCCAATTGCTAGTCAGTAATGCTTACCCTTACACCAAACTGACAATCTCTGGATAGCAGCGCTCATTTTATACGAAGCCATAACGGCCAACCAGTCTACAGATGGAATTAAACAGAGAATGCATTTATTCAAATGCTCATTAATATATAATTATTATTTAACGAAAATCCTAAATAAATGCTGTAAATCACCCCGAAGACTTCTGTAACTGCAGGCATTGACAACAGGGTTAACAGCTAGATGGAAATTCGATGAGAACTACTATTCAAAAATTATTTGCCAGCCTGGGAATCGAATCCGGTACCTCCCAATTGCTAGTCAGGAATGCTTACCCTTACACCAAACTGACAATCTCTGGATAGCAGCGCTCATTTTATACGAAGCCATAACGGCCAACCAGTCTACAGATGGAATTAAATAGAGAATGCATTTATTCAAATGCTAATAATTATAAAATTATTAATTTACTAGAATCCTAAATAAATGCTGTAAATCACCTCGAAGACTTCTGCAACTGCAGACATTGACAACAGGGTTAAAAGCTAGATGGAAATTCGATGAGAACTACTATCCAAAAATTATTTGCCATCCAGGGAATCGAACCCGGTACCTCCCAATTGCTAGTCAGGAATGCTTACCCTTACACCAAACTGACAATCTCTGGATAGCAGCGCTCATTTTATACGAAGCCATAACGGCCAACCAGTCTACAGTGATGGAATTAAATAGAGAATGCATTTATTCAAATGCTCATTAATATATAATTATTATTTAACGAAAATCCTAAATAGATGCTGTAAATCACCCCGAAGACTTCTGTAACTGCAGACATTGACAACAGGGTTAACAGCAAGATGGAAATTCGATGAGAACTACTATCCAAAAATTATTTGCCAGCCTGGGAATCGAATCCGGTACCTCCCAATTGCTAGTCAGGAATGCTTACCTTACACCAAACTGACAATCTCTGGATAGCAGCGCTCATTTTATACGAAGCCATAACGGCCAACCAGTCTACAGATGGAATTAAATAGAGAATGCATTTATTCAATGCTAATAATTATAAAATTATTAATTTACTAGAATCCTAAATAATGCTGTAAATCACCTCGAAGACTTCTGCAACTGCAGACATTGACAACAGGGTTAAAAGCTAGATGGAAATTCGATGAGAACTACTATCCAAAAATTATTTGCCATCCAGGGAATCGAACCCGGTACCTCCCAATTGCTAGTCAGGAATGCTTACCCTTACACCAAACTGACAATCTCTGGATAGCAGCGCTCATTTTATACGAAGCCATAACGGCCAACCAGTCTACAGTGATGGAATTAAATAGAGAATGCATTTATTCAAATGCTCATTAATATATAATTATTATTTAACGAAAATCCTAAATAGATGCTGTAAATCACCCCGAAGACTTCTGTAACTGCAGACATTGACAACAGGGTTAACAGCAAGATGGAAATTCGATGAGAACTACTATCCAAAAATTATTTGCCAGCCTGGGAATCGAATCCGGTACCTCCCAATTGCTAGTCAGGAATGCTTACCCTTACACCAAACTGACAATCTCTGGATAGCAGCGCTCATTTTATACGAAGCTGGCAAATAATTTTTGGATAGTAGTTCTCATCGAATTTCCATCTAGCTGTTAACCCTGTTGTCAATGTCTGCAGTTGCAGAACTCTTCGGGGTGATTAACAGCATTTATTTAAGATTTTCGTTAAATAATAATTATATGATAGTGATTTGCTAGAAATCTCAATTTTCACATCTCATACTTTCGAAGATAGTTCAACCCGTTTGCACAACTACAAAAACTCACAGTGTCTTCAAACTAGGAACTCCACACATCATTCCAGAGAAACGTGACAAGTGATTGAAATGTTGGCCGAAATCTCAATTCATTTCAAATTCGTCGATACCTCAACCATGCCGATAAAACACAATATTACTATTTGCAGTATTTTTCAACCACGACTTTCACTCATCACTTCTGGAGAGACATGACAATGGTAGAAATGTAGGTTCGAAATTTCAATATAGAATTCTCCGATACCTTCTCGTAGATAGTTTAATATCTTTGATAAAACAAAGTTCTATTATTCGCAGTACTTTTGAACCAGGATTATCAGTCATCATTCTAGAGGAACATGATGACAAGTTATTAAGATGTTGGCTCGAAATCTCAATTTTGAATTTTTCGATACCTTCTCAAAGACAGTTTAATGCCTCTGATAAGACAAAGTTCTACAATTTGCAGTACTTATGAACTAGGACTATCAGTCATCATTCTAGAGAGACTTGATGACAAGTTATTAAGATGTTGGCTCGAAATCTCAATTTTGAATTTTTCGATACCTTCTCATAGATAGTTTAATGACTCTGATAAGACAAAGTTCTACAATTTGCAGTACTTTTGAACTAGGACTATCAGTCATCATTCTAGAGAGACTTGATGACAAGTTATTAAGATGTTGGCTCGAAATCTCAATTTTGAATTTTTCGATACCTTCTCATAGATAGTTTAATGACTCTGATAAGACAAAGTTCTACAATTTGCAGTACTTTTGAACTGGGATTATCAGTCATCATTCTAGAGAAACATGATGACAAGTAATCAAGATGTTAGCTCGAAATCACAATTTTGAATTCTCCGATACCTTCTCATAGACAGTTCAACCCTTTTGATTAAACACAGTATTACTATTATTTGCAGTATGCTTCTAAACGAGAATCTTCACTCATCATTTTAGAAAAACACGACAAGTAATTAAGATCTTCTCCTAAAATCTCAATTTTGAAATCCTCGATACCTTGAATAAAATTGATAAAAACAATATAAAAACTTGTAGTACCCTTTATTGAAAAAAACTTTTAAATATTTTAACGACTAGCTTCGACCATAGGTTTACAAGTTTTTATTAATTTGACTAAAGTAGCCCAAAGAAGTGAAGTGTTTCTTGAATAAAATGTATACCTTGATAACAACGTCGAATTCCTCGATAGTTCAACCCCTTTGATAAAACACGGTTTCACTATTTGCAGTGTATTTCCAAACGAGAATCTTCATCCACCTTTCTAAAAAAACACGACAAGTAATTAAGATGTTTTCTCGAAATCTCAATTTTGAATTCCTCGATACTTCGAATAAAATGTATAACTTGATAACCAACGTAGAATTCCTCGATTGATAGTTCAACCTCTTTGATAAAACACGGTTTCACTATTTGCAGTGTATTTCTAAACGAGAATCTACAACAATAATTCTGGAAAAACACGACAAGTGATTAAGATGTTTTCTCGAAATCTCAATTTTGAATTCCTCGATACTTCGAATAAAATGTATAACGTGATAACCAACGTAGAATTCCTCGATTGATAGTTCAACCTCTTTGATAAAACACGGTTTCACTATTTGCAGTGTAGCCTATTTCCAAACGAGAATCTTCACCCACCTTTCTAGAAAAACATGACAAGTAATTAAGATGTTTTCTCGAAATCTCAATTTTGAATTCCTCGATACTTCGAATAAAATGTATACCTTGATAACCGAAGTCGAATTCCTCGATAGTTCAACCCCTTTGATAAAACACGGTTTCACTATTTGCAGTGTATTTCTAAACGAGAATCTTCAACAATAATTCTAGAAAAATACGACAAGTAATTAAGATGTTTTCTCGAAATCTCAATTTTGAATTCCTCGATACTTCGAATAAAATGTATACCGACGTCGAACTCCTTGATAAATAGTTGAACCCCTTTGATAAAACACAGTTCCAATACTTCCAGTGTATTTCCAAACGAGAATCTCCACCCATCATCTTAGAGAAACGTGACAAGTGCTAGAAATGCTAGTTCCAAATCTCAATTTTGTACTCATTCGATTTATCCTTTGTTTCTGAGCGAAAACCTCCTCCCCGAGGATGGATGTAGTTTGGCGGCTGGGAAGACAAAAGTTCTCGCATAAGTCACGATTTAGCGAGATGAGACAAGGGTGTCCTTGACCCACATTCGAGAGCGGTAGCCTCTTATTTCATCCCTTCTCAAAACATTTATCACCCCCTCCATGCCTCATTTACCCCTTCCACTCTTCCCTCTTCCTCCCACCCATCACTCTCACAATCCCTCACTCTCTCTCTAAAACCCTTCAAGAGATAAGCTAAGCCACCTCGGCACCGCATCTTACACGAAACCACCATCTTCAGAGATGAGAAATGCAAGATCTCCAAAATCCCTGGAATTTATCTCTTGGATTGAACGCTCTCAAGACGTGTCTTACTGTTGGAATATGTTTTGCACTGTGATTTGCTTACAAGAACACTGTCTTACTGTTAAAACATGCTTTGCTCTGTGATCTGCTTATGAAAGCTCTGTCCAAAACCAGTGATAAATAATTTATTGAAAATAATTAATAATTAAAAATAAAAATAATTATTAATAGAAATAATTTTATAGTTTGATTTTTACGGTACGGTAATATTGGTGTTCGAATGAGATTCCTTTTTCTTTTGTATCATCCTTGAAATGCAAAATTCCAAAAAAAACGTTCACATACTGTAAGTCGACGCGACTTGTTCCAAAGTTCTTTTATTATAAATTATATCCAAATCGGACAATAACTGCGACTGCAACTGAGGTACAAACACGCGAACAGACAAATCCGATCGAATCTAAAGCTGCGTACACATATACGCACTTCCAACCCGCACCGAGCACGCTCCGCCTTCGTACCGCCCTCTTACCGCCCTCTTACCGCCCTCGTTCCTCCATCGTACCACAGTCGCTCCGCCCGCGCACCCTTCATGAACGTTACGGAAGATGTTAGAACCACTGTTGCTCCCCGGTCGATCATCAATCGCTCTGCTGGAGTGATGTTCGGTTGCGGAGCAGAGCGAAAGTCTGTACGCACCTTAAGACCTCACCTCCCTTTTGGTCAATAATAATACTGAGGGTGATCCCCACATAAGTTCTTAGGCTTGTGCGTGGGTAATGAGTGAATGATGATGAGAGATAAGGACTAATTTTTAGGTGGACGGGACCGACAGCTTATCGTCTCCTCCGAAAGACGGGGTGGCCGTATCTATGTGATTGTGCTGTGGTCAAAAACTTTTGCCCCGATTGAGATTCGAACTCGGGTTCTATTGATTATTAGACCGGCGCGTTATCACTTACTCCAACGAGCCACCCAATATTAAAAGAACTTGAATGAAAAAGACTAAAGAAATTGTCAAAAAAAACACAAATTTATTGATACTTAGAAAGACCGGATTCGGCTATTACATCATTGTCAATCTCTGATAAACTAGGAGTTCATCTAGGAGTTTTAACTAGGACTCCTAGTTTATCAGAGATTGACAATGTTGTAATAACCGAAACCAGTCTTTCTAAGTATTAATAAATTTGTGATTTTTTGACAATTTCTTAGTCTTTTTCATTCAATATGAATGATTACTACAATATCAACTTCTCAATTACACAAAAAGTATTATAAGAACAGTCGGCAAGAGAATAGAAGCTGATAAAGGGAAAAGAAATAATTGGAGAAAAATTGTGAGAGCAAGAATATAGAAGGGAAGAGAAGAGGAAGAAGAAGAATAAAAAGGAAAATAAAGAAGAAGAAAAAGGAAGGTGAGAGAAACATATAAAGTGGAAGCAGAGAAAGAAGGGTGGAATTTGAAGTGAGTGTCGTATGACCTATAAAGTGGTGTGTAGTGGTGAAGGGGGGAGTCATTTGATATATTAGGGGTTGTGTGATGAGGGTTGGGTGGTAAGGGAAGAGAGAGGTTACCACTCTTCTGCTCTCTGAACCAATTGAGAAATATATAAGAGAGCTCAGTTGATCCAATCAATAGGTGTCAGGTGTCCATGCTTGGTTAGCACTCTATCGATTTATGCCCTTGTTCATAGCTCCATACTGGCACAAGTATATACTGCTTTTCAGTTTGGGAATAAATTGGAAACAGTTCGGACCCAGAACATTCAGAAAGCAATAATTAGAACTTTGAAAAAAATTATGGTATCAGGATGAAAATAATGTGTTTATTAGCAAAAAGGAATTTATTTAGGTTGGCAAAAACAATACATCGATCGAAAAAGAAAAAATCTGGTGTGGCGCACTCACACAACTTTCCTTGCTGTTATGAAAATTGATCACCTGACGCTAGTGTTCCAAGTCATCTCAAGTCTACTATTCAAAGAATTGAGCCAGCTGGTGACAGGACAATAACGCTGGAGACACACATGAGGTCTGCTATCTATTCATAGTGAATGATTTAATTGAATCAACAATAATTTGCAATTGAATAATCACATTTACTCGAATTTAAAGCTTATTGTTACTGAACATTAATTGTAGAGATTTTCATGCTCAATCTAATCCGCTTGATTTTTTTTGTTTCAATTGTATCTGAAGCCTGATAATTGGGAATCTATCTGCATTGATGAGGCGGAGCTCCTGAAGTTTTTACAGATATGGGACTTTTGGCAGTTGATAGAGCTTATCGATGACTATTCTAGGTATGAATTTGATCAAAATCGTTGGAGCCGTTTCCGAGAAAATCACGAAAAACAGGGTTTTTAACAACATTTTGCCATTTTAGCCGCCATCTTGAATTGCATTTGATCGAAATTGTTCGTGTCGGATCCTTATAGTGAAAGGACCTTAAGTTCCAAATTTCAAGTCATTCCTTTAATTGGGAGATGAGATATCGTGTACACAGACGCACATACACTCATACACACACACACATACAGACCAATACCCAAAAAACCAGTTTTTTGGACTCAGGGGACTTTGAAACGTATAGAAATTTAGGAATTGGTGTACCTTAATTTTTTCGGAAAGCAATACTTTCCTTACCTATGGTAATAGGGCAAGCAAAGTAAAAAACAGGCTATTGCCCAAAACTTCTTCAATTTCCTAATTCAGTTTCAAATTGTCCAAATATTATACATAATTGTCCATTTCAATCTCTACACCAAGTCACAGAATGAAAATATAAATTGAAAATCAATTTCAAATTTGGATAGATTTTTTTTTATTCAACGATACATTGCTATCTAGTCTAGGGACTAATGAGCAACTTTGTTCTGTCCTATAATACAAATAAATACTTCATACAAGAGAATCCTTCATAGGGTCTCCTATTCAAATTCTTAATATTATTAGTACACTGCTTATGACTGTACTACACAGGTGGGTTTCACTCATTTCCACTGCTCTGCTTTTCACTGGACACAAGGCACTTGAATCATCACTAGACCAGTTCAAATGGCTTCTTCCTTTTCAGCCTCCTCACTAATCCTTCAATTTCGAGCAGCTGGATTGCTTCGATGTTGTCCTGTCTGTGGAGTCGGGCCTCGTGTTTCTCTTCATGCCTCTGGATTCCGCTGCATACCAGGTCGACTTGCAGGTCTCTGTGAAGGTCGCTGTTTCTGACGTACCAAGGAGCATCAGCAATGTTTCTCAGCACCTTGTTTTGGAAGCGTTGTATGACTTTGATGTTACTGTCTTTGGTACACCCCCAAAGTTGTATACCATACGTCCATACTGGCTTTAGAATCTGCTTATACAGGGGTACTTTGTTTGGAATTGACAGGATGGAGTTCCTTCCAATCAGCCACCAGAGTCTCTTGTATTTTATTCCCAGCTCTTCTCTCTTCTTCTTAACATGGACCTTCCAGCGAAGCTTTGCATCTAAAGTCATACCTAAGGTACCTGGCATCATTGGAAAATTGTACTATTTGATTGTTAACGGATAGATTGATGATAAAACTTTCGTAAAAACATGAAACAAACTTTTCGCCCCACTTGGATGTAATGAGCTGGTTTACGTGCGTCATATGGAGGCCGAAAATGATTGTTTTCTGACCAGGCCGGTAAAATTTTTTCGCCCCACTTGGATGTAATGAGCTGGTTTTCGTGCGTCATATGGAGGCCGAAAGTGATTGTTTTCTGACCAGGCCGGTAAAATTTTTACGGCCCTAGGGCTGTAAAATAACCTTGAAGTCAGCTGATTCTGATTAAACTTCCATTATAAACTTCCATTGACATTCAGATTGGCCAAATTTCAAGTGTGCTAAAACAGCTGATCAAAAACTTTTCATTATTTGTGTTCATCATTCAATAATTAAAACATTTATTATAATATCATCTTATTGTCATTTGGAAGAATAAAAAGTTTAAACTCAACCTCTTACATAATTGAACATAATCTTTTAGGTTATTCAGACAGATCAGAATATAAAATAAAAATACTTGGACAATTTCCTGATATTCGGATTACCTCAGAATTGCTAGAGCTATGACCTTCCACTTTTGCTTTCGGAAGTGCTTATAATAGATAATAAATTATTGTAAAAATTATAAATTCATATATATATATATATAATATATATATATATATAGACTATTGTTTATTTTTCTGTGTGGCGAAAAATAACGTTCTCACCATGGGCAAAAATGTTTTTCCGGCTCTCAATCTTTTCTAATCCTCGGCCTACGGCCTCGGACTTGAAAACCAATTTCGAGCCAGAAAAGTCTCATTTTCGGCCCTAGGTGCGAAATATACTATTAAGGCCCTAGGGCTGTAAAAAAAACCTTGAAGTCAGCTGATTCTGATCTGATGTGAACGTGTTTACAAAATAGTTTATGAAACGGAATCAGTTTATTCTTCTAGAATTGAATAAAGTATCTTGCAATAAGATACTATCATTTTATTTGGATGAATGAAATACAAATAAGATATTATAAACTATTCAAATTCAATTTTCAGAGTATAATAGAATCTAACCTCAAACCTCATAGTACTTCGTTTATCACGAAACTACTTGGGCAATATCCATGGTGCTGAACGTTTTTACTAATAATTTATGAAACAGAATCAGTTTATGCTTCTAGAATTGAATAAAGTATTCTGCAATAATATACTATCATTTTAATTGGATGAATGAAATACAGATAAGATATATACTATGAGCTATCCAAATTTGATTTTCAGGGTAGGATAGAACTTCTAACCTAAACTTCCCAAGTCGATAACAACAAGCATTGTTGACGTTGACATTCAGGTTGGCCAAATTTCAAGTGTGCTAAAACAGCTGATCGAAAAACGTTTCATTATTTGTGTTTATTATTCAATAATTTAAACATTTATAATAATATCATCTTATTGTCATATGAAAGAATAAAAAAGTATAAACTCAACCTCCCACATAATTGAACATAATCTTTTAGGTTATTTAGACAAATCAGAATAAAAAATAAAAATACTTGGACAATTTCCTGGTATTCAGATTACCTCAGATTTGCTAGAGCTATGACCTTCCACTTTTGCTTTCGGAAGTGCTTAATGAACAATAATTATTCTCATATATATATATTGTATATTTTTCTGTGTGGCGAAAAATATCGTTCGCAACACGGGCAAAAATGTTTTTCCGGCTCTCAATCTTTTCTAGTCCTCGGCCTACGGCCTCGGACTTGAAAATCGATTTCGAGCCGGAAACGTCTCATTTTCGGCCCTAGGTGCGAAATATACTATTAAATTCACAGAATAAAGAATGAAACTACTCGAATTTTGAGCTCGAAAATATCACATAGAATCTATAGTAACAATAGGAAGGTAATGCTCGGGGAAATTTTCTTTTAGTTGGTTGCCAGGAAACTAAAGTGTGATAGCTAGGACTGTTCTCAAGAATTTGTTCACGAATACGGCACATAAAGATCTGCTCAACGACCTCCCTGAAGTGACCTTGAATGTCTCCAATGTTAGCAAACTCCATGTAATCATTTATCGCTGTCCACTCTGTCAACAAACATGTTCCTTTATCCTCTTCTTCTTCTCTGCTTCACCCTTTTCTTTCTACCTTGTTCTAACTAGCTTCTTTATCCTCCCTCCTTCATCCATTTCATCATCCATTCTTCCTCTTTTCCCTACTTTCTTCTGTTTATTTTTCCTCTCTATCCTTGGTCCTTCTTATTGTTCTTGTTTTCTCTCTTCCTCTTCTTATTCTTGTTTTTCTTCTTCTTCTTCATCGTCACTTCTTCCTTTTTCCCCTGCTTCCTTTAATTTTTCATACTCTATCCTAACTCTTTCTCCTCATCGTTGAACAATCTTCTTCTCATTCTTCTTTTTTATTTTCCTTCTTTCCCTTCATCTTGTTCTTGTTCTTCCACTTCTTCTGTTTCCCCTTTCTTCTCCTTCTGTCTTCCTCCTTCTTCTCCATCTGTCTTCCTCCTTTTTCTCTTCCTGTCTTCCTCTTTCTTCATTCCTTCATCTTCTTTATACTTTCTCCTTCTTGTATCTCCTCTTCATCCATTCTTCTACTTCTTTTTCTTCATCCTTGATTCTTCTCTCCTTCTTGTACTTTGCTTCCCACTTATTCTCCAACTTCTCCTTCTCCTTCTTCCTTTTCTCCATATCCATCTCCTACTCCTTTTCCCTCTCATCCTTTATACACAAGCTTAACACCCTCTCTTTTTACACTACTTTCCCGTCTGTAGTAATACATATCCTATCCATCATCCCTCAATGTCATGAGTTTTACGGCTGTGGGATGAAAAGCAAGCACAAACAACGTACATATTCCAGCTATAATCGATTCATTTTGTCAACAATACACGCGTCACCTTCAATCACCTTCTACTTCTTTTCTTTCTCTTCCTCTACTTCTCCGTCAACATCCCTCTCCACTATTGACCTCTCACAACCACTCTTTTGCAACATTTCCCACTTGTGATCAATTCCTCTTATCTTGTTTGTGACCTTGTGACATAATTTCCAACCATGTAGGCTGCTCATAATATAAGATGTGGAGTCAAAAATAGCACAGATAATTAATTATCTACTAGTAGTTCATGGGAATTGACTCAACTTTGGTAGGTTATATGGTGGGCATAGGAGCAATTGATTGACAACATCAAGAGGTGCAATTTATGCCTGACCTTTTTAAAGGTGATAAGGAAGATAATTTTGAATAAAATTTAGAATTTAGAAATAGGCCGACACATCTAGAAAATACCTGAGTCTATACCTAATTCATGCAGGTGAACGGGCTAGAGTCAAGAAAACTTCAATTAATCTTGCCATGCCTGATTTAATAGGTTTATACTATAGAATAACACTACAATTTAAAATAATTGAGAAATACAAACAGCTTCAATAAACATTGGCAACTAAAATCGAACAACAATTTTTAAATATCTATCATGGGAAACTCGAAGTCATGGCCGTTCATAATAGAGAGAGAAAATAATTTATTTCGCTAACTCACAATAATGGCTCTAGTCTATTGCTCATTAAATTTACTATTATAACTTGGGAAAAGGCCTGAATTAAAAAGAGTGCTCGGCACAAATTTCAAATAACATTCGTATATAAACCATCTGGGCTTCCTCACCTTGCAACAATGTTTACATTAATCACAATCACCACGAATGAGTGAAGAATCATTGAAACTAACATTCATGTCTAACAGTCTCATACATTCGTGAAGTTAGTATGGAGTAGCTCGCAATTCCATTTTTTTGGTAACAAGCATTGATGATTCGACACAAGTCATTCATTATTCAACTGAAGCATATGAGAAGAATATTGATGTCTCTCAAACATGACTTTCACACTGAATAATACCAATTACTTTTTTACTTTCCTTGCCCTATTACCATAGGTAAGGAAAGTATTGCTTTCCGAAAAAAATTAAGGTACCCCAATTTCTAAATTTCTATACGTTTCAAGGTCCCCTGAGTCCAAAAAAGTGGTTTTTGGGTATTGGTCTGTAAGTGTGTGTGTGTGTGGTGTGTGTGTTGTGTGTGTGTGTGTGTGTGTGTGGTGTGTGTGTGTGTGTGTGGTGTGTGTGTGTGTGTGTGTGTGGTGTGTGTGTTGTGTGTGTGTGTGTGTGTGTGTGTGTGTGTGTGTGTGTGTGTGTGTGTGTGTGTGGTGTGTGTGTGTGGTGTGGTGTGTGTGTGTGTGTGTGTGTGTGTGTGTGTATGTGCGTCTGTGTACACGATATCTCATCTCCCAATTAACGGAATGACTTGGAAAAATTTAGAACGTAAGGTCCTTACAATATAAGGATCCGACACAAACAATCTCGATCAAATGCTATTCAAGATGGCGGCTAAAATGGCGAAAATGTTGTCAAAAACAGGGTTTTCCGCGATTTTCTCGAAAACGGCTTCAACGATTTCGATTAAAGTTATACCTGGAATAGTCATCGATAAGCTCTATCAACTGCCACAAGTCTCATATCTGTAAAAATTTCAGGAGTTCCGCCCCATCTATGCAAAGTTTGATTTTAGATTCTTAATTATCAAGCTTCAGATACAATTTGAATAAAAAAATTCGAGTGGAATAGATTGAGCTTGAGAATTTCTACAATTAATGTTCAGTAACATTTGTACCTAATATTAAAAATAAACTCGAAAATCGAGAAAATGTGATTATCCAATTGCAAACTATTGGCAACTGTTGATTCTATGATTCTAAATGATTTACTATGAAGAGATAGCAGACCTCGTGTGTCTCCAGCGTTATTACCCTGTCACCAGCTGGTTCTAATCTTTGAAGAGTAGACTTGAGATGCGCGGGAACACTACCGTAGCGTCAGGTGATCAGTTTCATAACGGCAAGGAAAGTTGTGTGAGTGCGCCACACCAGATTTTTCTGTGTTCTAAATGTTATTAGTTATTTGTGCAGCTAGTGCGCAAAGTGTCAGTTTGCTGCACCGAAAGAAACGTTTACGCCCGAGCCGTAGGTGAGGGCGGAATGGCTTCTTGAGTGCAGCAGAGGAACTTTGCGCACGTATTTCACATTTAATTTTTCCTACAGTTACCATTGGATATAAAAAGTGGGTAATTATGGATAAAATGATGGCTGAAATCCATCAAATGTTTGTGTGTGTGATGCTGTTATTAATAACAACTTTAATTAATTTAAAAATTAATAATCCAATTGAAGTTGAAAATTTCCAGCCAAAGTTCTCATTTTTATTCATTCAAGAATCAGAAAAAATACAGATAAAACAATAATTTCGCATTCAAAATACACGCCAACAGCTGGTTCGGTTGACTGCAAAATGGCTGAACCAACAAGCGCGTGACCTAGTGGGAAGAATCGTACCTAACTTCATTTCATCCAGCTAAAAACCGTATTCAGATATTTAGTATTATGATTAACTAGAATTACCGAAAGATACTATGAGTAAACTAAAAAATATTTATAAAATAACATAGACAACAGAAAATATTTCATTGTAGTATATTCTAATGTTATTTTATTAATTTTATTGACATGAATTTCGAACGGTAATTATTTAACCTGAAAATTCGAATTTCAAAATGTGTGTTTGCTACATTTCTCATTGCTTTGAGTTGAAATAATTATTACTGTCAATAGAAAATAAACATTATTCATTATTAAATGATGAGAAGTTATTATTTAATTATGATTTAGATAAACATTATTCTTGTTTTGGATTTCCAGATTGGGATTTTATCATAAATGTAGGGTAACCATTGAAATGAATCCTATCTAAATCTAACCACAGTCATTGTTACCAACTTAATTTTTGTTTTCGTGCACTAATCCTCCATATAACCCACCAACTATTTTGTGTTGCCATGTTGCAAATCTGGAGTGCAGAAAAATTTTTTCCCGCACTAGAGCGGAAAAGTGATTCTTTGCGTTCTGTAATCAGTGCAGGAATGGCCACTTTTCAAGGTAACTGTAGGAAAAAAATATTGCATGATTATTTCTCTTAAATATGGATTTGAAAGTCAATTATTTGAATTGATTTTTTTATTTGTCTGTACTCCAGATATCCATCATGAGGTTTATTTCTCTTGATCATAACTTTCTAACATGATTAAAATTGGGTTACTTATCTTTAATATTACTCTCAAGTTTCAAAATCAATTTAAATTGATTTTATCTATGTTACAGATATCCGGCCGAGGCGGTGCTAGTTGAGTAATCGGCCGCAAGAGAGAGCCAGGCGCCACCGTTTTTTAATGCATCTTAGACGGCACGGGGCCACTCATGTGCGGGCTGGGGTTTAGAACTCGCAATTGTCCTTCTCAGAAGACGTCATTGCGCTGGGGCGATTGCTGTTTCCAAAATTCGTAGAAATTCGGACTCAAACCGCGGCTCAAAATTCGAAAACTAGTCGCCAAAACCACAACTGGTTCTGATCAAGCCACTACCCTGGTTTCAATCAACCATAATTGTCGAACAATAACACGCATTTCTAACGTAACATACCCCCACCACTACTAGAAAACACTTGTTGCATTTTATTTTTATAAAAAAAACAATGATATATTTAATGTAAAGTTGTCCCCACTGTATAAATATACCCTGTTATTGATTGTAATAAAAAGGCTTTAAGAACGTTACAAGGATTTGAATATATAGTTTATTTTTTAGGGGAGAATTCAAGACTATAATTGTTATGAGGGGGGCGATTTTTAGTGAATGTTTGATTCGGAACTGAGAGGGGAGCGGGGTGTTAACAGTGTTCAGTCAGTGATCAGCTGAGAGGTCATCCAAGGTCAACTGTAACTACAAGGAGTCGGTGAGTACCTTTTGGAACACTCTTTCTTCCTCCAATTTTAGATTAAATGACTTTGATCAGATATGATGCAGGACACTTACACGTATAGCTTCTCCATCATGTATAATAATTAACAAATCCGTTACACCATTATCAATCCTTAGGAAACTGAAAGCTTCAACATTGAACAGCATAGTGAAGCCCCACGATTGGCTGTTAGCTGTTCACCAGCTAAAGTTGAGCTCTCTCATTGGCTGAGACAAGACACGCCTACAGTTCACCAAATATGGGAATGAGAATCGTTGAAAGACAAAATAACGGAACCAGATAAAAATGATGAGTGAGAATGACAGAGCTGCTTAGAAAGACAAAAAGATTACAACAAAATTTTTTTTCAGCTCTTGATTGGTCAAAAGCTTTGGTGTAAATACAATAACTAGTAACTCAATTTGTTGATGATTTTGGATGGTTCAATGAATAATGAAATGATTCAATGGTTTTGACAATATAAATTGATTTCCAATATGGATATCTACCACAACATCACCTTCCCCACAAACCCTACAAGAACATTGGTTTTTCAATTTGTTTTTTTTTCAAGTAGAATTATTATCCTTTTTCATATAATTTGAACATCATGTCAATTCAACTGAAACATGAAATAAGGCGTGAATTGACATGATGTTCAAATTATATGAAAAAGGATAATAATTCTACTTGAAAAAAAAAACAAATTGAAAAACCAATGTTCTTGTAGGGTTTGTGGGGGAGGAAATGTTGTGGTAGATATCCATATTGGAAATCAATTTATATTGTCAAAACCATTGAATCATTTTATTATTCATTGAACCATCCAAAAACATCAACAAATTCAGTTACTAGTTATTGTATTTACACCAAAGCTTTTGACCAATCAAGAGCTGAAAAAAATTTTGTTGTACTCTTTTTGTCTATCTAAGCAGCTCTGTCATTCTCACTCATCATTTTTATCTGGTTCCGTTATTTTGTCTTTCAACGATTCTCATTCTCATATTTGGCGAACTGTAGGCGTGTCTTGTCTCAGCCAATGAGAGAGCTCAACTTTAGCTGGTGAACAGCTAACAGCCAATCGTGGGGCTTCACTATGCTGTTCAATGTTGAAGCTTTCAGTTTCCTAAGGATTGATAATGGTGTAACGGATTTGTTAATTATTATACATGATGGAGAAGCTATACGTGTAAGTGTCCTGCATCATATCTGATCAAAGTCATTTAATCTAAAATTGGAGGAAGAAAGAGTGTTCCAAAAGGTACTCACCGACTCCTTGTAGTTACAGTTGACCTTGGATGACCTCTCAGCTGATCACTGACTGAACACTGTTAACACCCCGCTCCCCTCTCAGTTCCGAATCAAACATTCACTAAAAATCGCCCCCCTCATAACAATTATAGTCTTGAATTCTCCCCTAAAAAATAAACTATATATTCAAATCCTTGTAACGTTCTTAAAGCCTTTTTATTACAATCAATAACAGGGTATATTTATACAGTGGGGACAACTTTACATTAAATATATCATTGTTTTTTTATAAAAGGTTGCATTTTATTTTTATAAAAAAAACAATGATATATTTAATGTAAAGTTGTCCCCACTGTATAAATATACCCTGTTATTGATTGTAATAAAAAGGCTTTAAGAACGTTACAAGGATTTGAATATATAGTTTATTTTTTAGGGGAGAATTCAAGACTATAATTGTTATGAGGGGGGCGATTTTTAGTGAATGTTTGATTCGGAACTGAGAGGGGAGCGGGGTGTTAACAGTGTTCAGTCAGTGATCAGCTGAGAGGTCATCCAAGGTCAACTGTAACTACAAGGAGTCGGTGAGTACCTTTTGGAACACTCTTTCTTCCTCCAATTTTAGATTAAATGACTTTGATCAGATATGATGCAGGACACTTACACGTATAGCTTCTCCATCATGTATAATAATTAACAAATCCGTTACACCATTATCAATCCTTAGGAAACTGAAAGCTTCAACATTGAACAGCATAGTGAAGCCCCACGATTGGCTGTTAGCTGTTCACCAGCTAAAGTTGAGCTCTCTCATTGGCTGAGACAAGACACGCCTACAGTTCACCAAATATGGGAATGAGAATCGTTGAAAGACAAAATAACGGAACCAGATAAAAATGATGAGTGAGAATGACAGAGCTGCTTAGAAAGACAAAAAGATTACAACAAAATTTTTTTTCAGCTCTTGATTGGTCAAAAGCTTTGGTGTAAATACAATAACTAGTAACTCAATTTGTTGATGATTTTGGATGGTTCAATGAATAATGAAATGATTCAATGGTTTTGACAATATAAATTGATTTCCAATATGGATATCTACCACAACATCACCTTCCCCACAAACCCTACAAGAACATTGGTTTTTCAATTTGTTTTTTTTTCAAGTAGAATTATTATCCTTTTTCATATAATTTGAACATCATGTCAATTCAACTGAAACATGAAATAAGGCGTGAATTGACATGATGTTCAAATTATATGAAAAAGGATAATAATTCTACTTGAAAAAAAAAACAAATTGAAAAACCAATGTTCTTGTAGGGTTTGTGGGGGAGGAAATGTTGTGGTAGATATTCATATTGGAAATCAATTTATATTGCCAAAACCATTGAATCATTTTATTATTCATTGAACCATCCAAAAACATCAACAAATTCAGTTACTAGTTATTGTAGTTACACCAAAGCTTTTGACCAATCAAGAGCTGAAAAAAAATTGGTTGTAATTCTTTTGTACCAAAGCTTTTGACCAATCAAGAGCTGAAAAAAAATTTGTTGTAATTTTTTTTACCAAAGCTTTTGACCAATCAAGAGCTGAAAAAAATTTTGTTGTACTCTTTTTGTCTATCTAAGCAGCTCTGTCATTCTCACTCATCATTTTTATCTGGTTCCGTTATTTTGTCTTTCAACGATTCTCATTCCCATATTTGGCGAACTGTAGGCGTGTCTTGTCTCAGCCAATGAGAGAGCTCAATTTCGGCTGGTGAACAGCTAACAGCCAATCGTAGGGCTTCACTATGCAGTATGCTGTTCAATGTAGGAGCTTTCAGTTTCCTAAGTTTGGATTGAAAACAATTTTCTCACTAGGGTGGAGCTTCATCGACTTCAGAGAGTATGATACAAAAGTTTCAAAGTTTATTTGATTGAGTTGGCTAGAACAGAAGTTGTAGACGACTAATTCATAAGGATTTACATATAAATATAAGGATTGATAATGGTGTAACGGATTCGTTAATTATTGTTTCTATTCGTCAATATCAATTTGTTTCCATTCAATAGAAGAACTGATTACTAATTCTTAATTAGAAGAGTTTTATAAAAAAAACCTACAGGAATAAGAAACGCATTGTTAGGGATGAACGTTTTAATGAACGTTTTTCTCTCTGAATCTCAATTGGTTTGGAATTCAGCTTCTGAATTAGCTTCAGAATCATATTTCTGAAAATTGTATAATATCCCGTAATATCTTAAATGTTTCTTGCACAGTATTTTCTTCAATCTGTTGGACAGTTTTCATAAAATATTCCGCTCAGCTTCCACTCAGTAGGCTGAAAATAGTTTAGAAAATAGAAGGGTTTCCCATCTATGTTTTTTCGGTTCTTTTTCAAAATTATTTCTTTAATATATGAATCTTCTCTATTCAAGTGATAATAATGTGAAATATCTGTTCTATTTTTTGTTTTGAAGCATCTAAATTTGAAAATTTACTTTGTGAACACATTAGTGGTCTGAAAATTTTGCGAAGTGAAGAGCTACAATACTTAACCTATTTCGGACTATGTGTAACCATATCTAAATTGGGGAGAGGAATAGCACAAGGTTACCTTATTTTTCCTCTCCCTATCATTTATATGATGTATACTTATCATATCAATCAATAAAGAATGAATAATAAAATAAATTAAGTCTATTAATTAGGCTAGCTTCACACACATTCGGTTTCTTTCGGTTCGGTTCGGTTCGTTGCCGAGAACGAATGAGGCTCTCATACATATATCAGGTTTTAATTCGTATGGTTTCAATTAGGTATTTTCTTCTCAAACACAGCTGGGTTTGGATTTTCACAATAATGCTGGTATTAAAATATAAATACATATCAGGTTTTGATTCGTACGGTTCTAATTAGGTATTTTCTTTTCAAACATAGCTGGGTTTCGATTTTCACAATAATTCATGTTGGTATTAGAATATAACAGCTGGTGTTCAAATAGTAAGATGTGATCTCTTGAGCTGCGTACACATATTCGTGCTTCCAACCCGCACCGAGCACGCTCCGCCCTCGTACGGCCCTCGTACCGCCCTCGTTCCTCCATCGAACCACAGTCGCTCCGCCCACGCACCCATCATGAACGTTACGGAAGATGTTAGATCTTCTCGCGTTCCCCGGTCGAACCACTGTTGCTCCCCGGTCGATCAGAGCGAAAGTCTGTACGCACCTTTGAACAACAAAATTCTCAAGTTCATTAAAAATTCTGAACTATTTGAATAGTTTATTTTTGATTACATTAATTTTGGACGTTCAGAGTGATTATGTTTTTGAATTGAAAATTTGTTTCAATTTTGACACATGCTACATAACGTTCATCTCTTCTCTCCATCAATGAAATCATGACGTAATTTCCATGGAAAAATAAAAGAACATAAAAATATTCTCCCTGAGTTTTAATTAATCTTCATATTTTTTAAAGAAAACTATTCATTGGGAAAAAATGCTCTAGTGGACTAACAAGAATGAATTGACCATATGATTTTGACATGGACTATTTTTAAACAGATAATCACGATATCAGGTTGAAATAAAAACAAAAAAAGCGAGCGTGTGTAAAAGACTTCCGGTCTCCTAGCAACGAATTCGAATATGATAAAACCTATTCGTGTCGAGGGGGCGTTCGGTGCTATGCGGTTGCTATTCGGAACCGAATTTAAACCGAATCACCGTTTCACACTTATCGGAATTTGCCGATACGAAACGAACCGAACCAAATGTGTTAGTGAAAGTAGCCCTTTGCTAGAAACGAATTTGAACCTGATGGAATTCATGAGAGTCAAGTGAACGTTCGGTTCTATGCGGTTTCTATTCGGTACCGAATTCAAACCGAATTACCGTTTCACACTTATCGGAATTTGACGAAAACGAACCGAACCGAAACGAATTTGTGTGAAACAAGCCTAAGTCAGGTGGACGAATTTTCATACGAAGAGATAAATTATTGAAAAATGATACACATCTATATAATAAGAGAGAGTAGGGTTGTGTTTGTTCGTGTGTTCGTTTGTTCGTTTGTTCGTTTGTTCGTTTGTTCGTTTGTTCGTTTGTTCGTTTGTTCGCATCAAAACATGTCAACTTGTGGATTGCATACCGGAAAAACGGGAATGATTTAGATCTCCAAATTTTGATCTCCAAATCTCGTGCACCTGGAAGCCCAAATTTCAATTTTCCTTCTAGATTTGTCAGAATTAATGTCCAAATTCATCTATGCTACCATAGGCTACATGAAGTTTCATAGCCCAAAGTGTGTCTGTTTATGAGCAGGTTATAAGACAACCATTTACGAACGTCTATGTAGCACAGCGGTAAAAGGCCTGCTTACGGAGCGATGGTTCCTCGGTTCCGAATCCCCGAGGCTTCCCATTTTTTTGTTCTCAATTTTTTCCCTCGAAACGTATTATTATCAATTATTTTTTGAAGGAATTTGTTTTCATTACTATTGAACTTGGATTTTATCAAATAATTATTTTTAATGTAAAAGTTTGCCACCAGTACAAATTAATTGGACATAGTCTTCATGCTGTAGGCCTATAATTGAATTTCATAAGAAAAACATGAATAGATCACAATAAAATAAGAAATAATTTATATTCTTCAGTTATAATGTACTATCAGACACGAATTCCCAGTGAAACGAGTATTTTAGGTATTTTGTTCGGAATTGGGAAAATAAAAGGCTGCCTGATTCAAATTGAGGAGGATCCTAATCGAACTAAAATTTATTGATGTATTGGAAAAATCAATATGATTCTTTGAGGTTTCCAAGTATTATGTATTCTTCAGTTTTCTATACTATAATAAAGGAAAGAACTGGCTTATACACGTAAGGAATAGGGAATTATGTTTGACGCATCATCACGTCTGAAATATACTCAACTGATTAATTTGAAATTTTGCATATAGACTCTTAATTAACCGAGGATGGTTATAGGTCTATTTTCAAATTTCGATTTTTTATTACGTCAAGTTTTCATTTTGCAGTTTTAAAATAGACTTTTGCGAAGCACGGGTTACCTACTAGTGATAAATATATAGCCTAGTATCCAGTCATATCAATCCCCCGCAATTTCAGCATCTCTGACTAATTTGATCAATAATTGATGGATGACAATGTCATGCATCCCTGTGTTGGTGAAGCTATTGAATTATCAATCAATGGTCGACGTATAACTGAATTAGGGCTGATAGATTGTCTGAATTTGATTGCTAGTTATATGGGTTACGATCGATCAGTTGAATTGCATTGGCTTTGGCATGTCATAGTATCATAGTATCTAGGGTTATTTACTTATTGGTTATTATTAACCAATGATAAAAATACTTAAGCTCGGTTGTAAAAAAGCCTGTTGATTTGATCATTATTAATTTCACAAGAGCCAGAGAAGATTTATTTATATATTCATTTATTGATAAATTTATTTATTTATTCATTCAACTTCCTACGGTACAACACCAATTTTACATAAAAATAACATAGAAAAACAGATACCAGCAGAATAGTTGTATAGAAGAAAGGCTTCTCTTATTGGTTCACTTCGAATTAATCACGGTTGAAATTTAATAGGCTTTTGTTCAGCTGTGACATAAGGGTCGATGTCAAATGAGGCAAACGACAGAAGAGTCCTGCGACAGTCGAGACCAGCGACGGTAGACACCGGCGACATTCGAGGCCAGCGACGGTAGAGGACTCCTGAAAAAGTGGCCTCAAATGTCGCCTGCGTTAATCGACAGTTGAGGCCACTCTAATTTTTGTACAGCCCCGACAGTCGAGACCTGCGACGGCAGAGGACTCCTGAAAAAGAGGCCTCAAAAATGTCGCCTGCGTTAGGCGACAGTTGAGGCCTCTCTAATTTCTGTACACTCCCGACAGTCGAGACCTGCGACCATAGAGGACTCCTGTAAAAGAGGCCTCAACTGTCGCCTGCGCTAGGCTCTCCAGAATGGTAGACAGCACCAAAAGAATATTATCATTTAATTTGTATGGATTTACCAGCAATTGAATAATATCCCATTATTCCTTCCATATTATGAATAAGTATTGCAACTTTACAACTGTAAATAAACCTTAGTTGCTTCATCATAAAAAACGAAATTTTCAAACTCGTAAATACCTTTTTGATACTTTGATGTCAAATTCTCAAATCATGATAGATGTAGGATATTATTCTACAAATCAATATTCTGTTACAAATCAATAACTTTTATCAATTTCACACATTCACATTTTACATTTTCTTGATCTATATATACATTGAGCTTTTCTCATAAAAACTAAATTGTTCATTTATTTCATAAACGATGTTGCTTATGGAATTAATCACATGATTACTTTTATATGATGATAACATCATACGTCAAAATAGAATTGCTATCGCTACAATCTCATATCCCACACTCAGTTATAATCATCATATGAAGTTATAATGAAGTGATAATCATTATAAAATGTATTTTGTCTGGAATCGCAGTAGGATGTGTCCTCAACTGTCGCCTGCTGCAAGCGAGTCTCTAATTTTTGTACAGGCCCGACAGTCGAGACCAGCGACATTCGAGGCCAGCGACGGTAGAGGACTCCTGAAAAAGAGGCCTCAAATGTCGCCTGCGTTAGGCGACAGTTGAGGCCACTCTAATTCTTGTACAGCCCCGACAGTCGAGACCTATGACGGGAGAGGACTCCTGAAAAAGTGGCCTCAAATGTCGCCTGTGTTAGGCGACAGTTGAGGCCACTCTAATTTTTGTACAGCCCCGACAGTCGAGACTTACGACGGGAGAGGACTCCTGAAAAAGTGGCCTCAAATGTCGCCTGCGTTAGGCGACAGTTGAGGCCACTCTAATTTCCGTACACTACCGACAGTCGAGGCCTACGACCGTATAGGACTGTTTTACAGACGACATATGTCGTCGGTCTCGACTGTCGCGCCCCCTGACATAATCATAGAATGATGAAGACGTACAGAATGACAAACAGACGTACAGCCCTTAGTGTTTCACTTCGGAATTCTGAACAAAAACAAATTAGAAAAGGTTATGTTTCTACAGCACTAACGAATAGTGATAGTTTTGATCCAAAAATCGCTCAACACAAATTAATATTACGAATGAATGCATTGAACGAGAAAATAAGGCTGCTACATCACCCTAACACTACTGCGGCCTGAAACGGCCTTAGCTCTATTTGCATTTTTTCACCATTTATATATTTTTACAAGTATTACTCTATGTTTATCCTAAGGTGCGTACAGATTTACGCGCCGCGAACATGAGCAATTCACTTTTAATCAGCTCATTATATCTCTATTTTTACGGAAAATATAAGATACAGATATAAAGAGCTTGGCATCAGCAGATTAAAAGTGAATTGCTCATGTTCGCGGCGTGTAAATCTGTACGCACCTTAGGATAAACATAGAGGGATACTTGTAAAAATCTATAAATGGTGAAAAAATGCAAATAGAGCTAAGGCCGTTTCAGACCGCAGTAGTGTTAGGGTGATGTAGCAGCCTTATTTTCTCGTTCAATGCATTCATTCGTAATATTAATTATTTGTGATGAGCTATTTTTGGATCAAAACTATCTCTATTCGTTAGTGCTGTATCAATTAGGTCCAATTTATTCATTACAGTCCAAAATCAAATTAATGATTGGGAGAGAATCAACAGCATAAACCCAAAACTGTTTTTCTTCCCAATTTTGATAACATTGTTAATACTCGAATCAATATAAAATATTGTTTTCTGATAAATGGAAAAATATACATATATATCTTTATTAAATATGCATCAGAAGGAGCAACATTTAAAATAATTATATCATCTCTCATTGGAAAGACTTGAGATGTCTTTGTTGTCAAAAATCCACTTGATTTTAATAAAAATTAAACAGGAATATTCGTGTATGCTCACCTCATCAGCTGTAAGTTAGTTTACTGTTTAATACTTGTTTTGTTTTCAATAAAAAATTAGAATTTGAGCTGTAATTTTATTTAAATAAAGTGGGTTTTTTTTGACATCTCAAGTCTCTTCAATTATGAAAAATTTCCACAACATCAATATTCACTCTACAAACTTAATCAATATACTAGTAGTTCCGTGAACAGTAGACCTCATGCAGTTTTCTCATCCACAAGTATCTGGTGTCACCTGTTCACCGGCTTCTCCAGACATCTGTGTAATGCATGCAATGAATAATCCACTTGTCAGCTGATTGATTACTACGAATAGTTCTATAGTCTGATTAATCCTATCTACAGAGTAGATGATATATATAGTGATATCGGATTATGGAGAAAATTCCTATTCCTTTCATACTATCCAAAAAAATGCAAAATTTCAAAAAACCTTGTGTATACATCGACGCGCAGTTGAAAAAGGAATATTCCTGTCAAATCTTAAGAACCGATGCGTTTGGCCGTGAGTGCGTTACATACATACAGACAGACGAAATAAAATCCGAGTTAAAACATAGAGCTCACTATGTTCGGTCAATGAAAGGAACAATGCAAACTATGATAACTCTCTAGAAATCTTCTAGGCAAGGAAAAATGCAGAAAAATAATAATGAAATGCATCAAATGGAATAAAAAATAGCTGGAAATAAAAGGATATTGTGAATGGAACACAGTTGGCATGTGAGGTGTGCATAACTAGCCTAGAGGCTAATAACACCATTAGAGACAACAACACTGTTTACTAACTGACAGGTCCTTCCAGTTTCACCCTCAACAAAACAAACACAGAACTGCAGAAATGAATAAATTAGTAACTTCAACTATTGTTCAAGTTCCAAGTGAGACTTTAACAGCTCTCCTTTCTTGCGCTGTTTGTCTATTGTTTATTTCGTCGGAGACGAAATAATACAATATAATCTTTGTTGAAGTTTACTGTTGATCTAGTTCCGATACACTCTCTACAATAGACTTCTATATTTCTAGAAATAAGTATGTGAATAAATTAATCGTTTTCCCTCATTTCAAGAATAAATAATAGCAATCGAGACTGGAATAAGAAAACATTTTCAACCAAAAGGTGATTTGAAACTTTAATATAAGAACTTGAGAAAAAAGTCATATTATAACAGACAATAAGAACAAGAGTCTATGTAAGCATAGAACTTGATTAACGAAGAACCGGTCTCCGAGCTCGGGATTTAGGTAACTTCTTGAATTTAAACAGCTGGAGACAGAAAATTGGCTTTCCAAAACGGGGCGTAGTCGAAGTAAATAGTTTCAGCAAAATAAATCTCTATTTTGTCATTTCTATAATTGGAAAAGTTTTTCCTTGACGAAATAATAATTCATAACTAAATCAAAATAGCTAAAACTTTACACTATTTTCTCTTTATTTTATTTTGTGTTCTATTTTCTAGTTTTTCGAAATTTAATTTAAACGTGACTTTGACAATGACTACGACTACGCCCCGTTTCGAAAAGACAATTTTCTGACTCCAGCTGTTTAAAGTCTAGAACTTACCTAAATCCTGAGCTCGGAAACCGGCCCCAAATGGCTCAAGAATGGCTCACTAAAGCCGGGTCCATACTGAACAAATATTCGACAAACATGTTTGTTGAAACAGTTTGGGCAAATTTTATTATGTTTGACAAACAATGTTTGTCCGTGGCCAGTGTGGACGCGTCACCAAACAAAGTATTTGTAAGTGAGGAAAACAGGTTTTATGTTTTACAGTAAACCCTGAAAATGTTGGAAAAACAGTAATTTTCCGTTTGTTCAAATTTTTAAAATGTTTGTCCCTGAGCCCCTCAACAAACATGTTTGCCGAACATGCATGTCGAACATTTGTTCAGTGTGGACACGACTTTAATGGTTGAAATGGGTACTCAAGTTGAATACAAACATAGAGAAACAATAGCATAAGTAGATATCCCATGGCATAGGGCGTTTATGTCGCAACTTTTACTGTTATCTCAAGCTGATAGTCCACGTAATTATTTCCTGTGAAGCTTTATGACGCTGGTAGTCTCTCATATTGTGCCGTTCATACACCCTTACCCGGTAAAAACAGTAAAAATCAACAATAATTGACAGTAATCGGCTTGGGATAACAGTAAAAGTTGCGACATAAACGCCCTATACCATGGGATATCTACTTACGCTATTGTTTCTCTATGATACAAATTTACGACGAACAAATTCATGTGATATGATAGCTTGATAAGTCATGAATTTAAATTATAATTATAATTGAAATATGAGGGTTCATGAGATAAAAATATTTGGAATCGATTCGAGAGAAATATCATTGAAATTATTGAGGATTTATAGAGCAAAAATAGTTCAAATCAATTCCATTCTCTCTATTATTTCCCCAGAGGGTAACGTCCTGACCCTTTTGTTTTTTCCCTGCAAACGAAATCTCAAAATACGCGACGGTAGGGAATAGAACTCAATCTGAGAATTTCTTCCAGTTTTGATGGAGTAGCGAATAATTTATGGAGAGGGAAGTTGAATGGCTTCTCTATTGGCCCACATTCCATGCGATAGTCATCGATTCTATTTCTCAGAGGATTATAACAAGAAGTATATCTTCTCATGGGGAGGGTGTTAGTTCTTTTAAAATTATTATATTTGTCAATTGTGACTAGGGATGTCAATCCCGGGACTGCATTCCAATCCCGGTATTTCGGGATTATCCAATATCAATCCCGGGATCCCGGGACTGATCCCGGGATTAGCAAAAATCAGTTTCATGCATTTTTTACCAATTGTTCCTCCTCAATTACATGTTCAGTAACAGTGTGTGGAGATGTAAAAGGGCTCATTTCAGAGGAAGAGGATATCATTGTAATGGAAGAATACTTAGGAATGATATTATAATTAAAAATTCTATTTCTAGAATGTTTTCAAGATTAGGAGTATCTTTTATGAAAGCTGAACCACTACTAAATAAAATTTCGTAGAGTCAACTATATTTACTCCAACTAGATAGAATAGAGAAAGAGAAGAAAAGAGGAATAATTAGACAGAGAGTGAATAGATGGTGCTTGTTTATTTCTGATTTCTGGAGTCTTTTCAAAGTTCTGAGTGCATTTCAAGGAAAATGACTTCAGCACAATTGCAAATCTTGCGCCGCCTCGACTGGTAATAATGTGGTACTGTGGAAACAGAAACAAACGTAGAGGCATAACAACCAGAGAGTATAGAATGTACATTCTATCATCACTGATATCAACCGATCAACAACCATTCTCCGAATGATGCAAACCCATAATGTGAATTCTATTTATCCAGTACAGAGTACATTATATTATATAAATTAAACAATAAATTAGTTATGCAAAACTCATATTCATCACCGTAAATGAATTCTATATTGAATTGTTTTCGTAAAAATACGACTCAAAATTTCAGGTTATCTAATCCCGAAAATCCCGGGATTGATGCTGAAGAAACCCGGGATTGTTAGGTATCATAAATGGACCGGGATCCCGGGATTCAGGATCCCGGAATCCCGGGATTGACATCTCTAATTGTGACTCCTTGCGTAGTGTAAACGGAGGGGGGGTTGTTTCTACTCTTCTATACTATTTGCTGAAATTATAATACTAAACTTATGTTTGAATCCTTGATTGGTTGGGAGCTTTTAGTGGATTCGTTCATTCAAATGCACAGATTATCATCATTATCTAATGGTCACCTATTTTAGCAACTAGCAACTACGAGCCACGAACTTCAATGAAAAATACTAATAAAATTCAACTTCAGGTTTATTGAACTCTAAATATATAGAACGAATTAATAAAAGTCAGGTAACATGTCAAATTTTCAAACAGAACAAAGTTATTCAGCAATCGATTCAGGTCAAGAAGAAATACTCAATTTTCAATCTACATTTTGGGAACCTGCTAATTTGCTGTATTTGAATTTGGGCCTCGGTCATTCTATGAAACTAAATTTTGAGATTAATAAGAAAAACAACAAAAGTTTGGCACTCACATTTTTAACAATATTCAAACTTGGACTCTTCAGAAACACTCACATACGCTTTAATTAAACTCACTATACTTGAACACACACGCACAAATAATTTCCTGATTCTACTCCTACTAACTCTATAAAATTTGGTTTCCTATTCAACTAGATAAAAATTACTGATAACTGAAAACTTAACAATTTGTCCCTCTGAATGGGAAACGGGGGACCGAGGCTCGCACACCGTTACATGATTTTTCGTTCGCGTCTCAATACCAACTGAGGCCTTTTCACTGAAAATTATTCCCCCTCCACGAGCGTTAAGCATAACTTCCAGTGGAAAAGCCAAAGCTGCAAAAAGGTTAATGGTCGTACAATTCCCAAACACAGTAGCCTTTTCGACAAGAAATTGAAACTGCATTTGAAAAATGCACGAAAATTGCTTCAATTTCGACAACCAAGCAACAAGTTAGCAAATTCAAACAAGACAGAGTCAATTCTAACACAAAAAACGCAGGGTTCAACATACAGTTAGAATCAAAGTTCATTTCAGTTCAAAAACCTGAAAAACAAATATAAGATACACAAAAACAACTACAATACTACCCTCTCAATATTCACACTATTATAGTAGCATAGAAATACGTCGTCGGAAGACGTAGTCGACTTATATCCTAATATCAATAAAAAATATAAATCTCAGTAGGGAATAAAAAAATACTAAGAAATTGTCAAAAACCACTGATTTTTTGGTTCTTATTTTGTACTGAAAGTGAATTTTGTTATGGCGTGTGTGTTGCTCAATCTGCCATTTTGTGACACCGTTAAGTGGGAGGAGACTGTCTAGCTGGGCCAATAGCAGGCGTTCATGCCCTTGACCAATAGGAGTACTCGCCTACTAGTATAAATTCTTCTGCTCTTGTATTTAGATTAAGTTTATCACAGATTGACAGCGGTGAAACAACCGAAACCGCTTCAATGTCCGAAACATGTTGTGATAAAATAATTAAAAAGGTACTGAGATTTATATTTTTCCTACAGTTACCTTGAAAAGTGAAGATTCCTGCACTGATTACAGAACGCAAAGAATCACTTTTCCGCTCTAGTGCGGGAAAAATTTTTCCTGCACTCCAGATTCGCAACATGGCAACGCAAAATAGTTAGTAGGTTATATGGAGCACCAGTGCAGCAAAATCAAAATTAAGTTGGTAACTGTGACTGTGGTGCACGTTATAAGAATCTTGATGGGGTGGACAACAGTGGATGACAGCAGTTGACAGCACACAGCCGCCATTCAAACACACATACTACATTCTATTTTATTTATTAATAATAAAATTACACAGATTTACATTTGATGGATTTCAGACAATTTTACCCATAATTACCCACTTTTCATATTCAATGGTAACTGTAGGAAAAACTTAATGTGAAATACGTGCGCAAAGTTCCTCTGCTGCACTCAACAAACCATTCCGCCCTCGCCTACGGCTCGGGCGTAAACGTTTCTTTCGGTGCAGCAAACTGTCACTTTGCGCACTAGTTGCACAAATAACTATTTATTTATACTAAAAGTAGCCCTAAAGAAAAAAGACTCCCAATATCACTTTGTTCATTTCACAACAATATCTAAGACTCAAGTCGAAGATTTCACATTTCACTTTATGTTTTCAAGTATTTTTCATGAGTATCTGTTTATATATATTTGTTTCGCATTTTATGCTAACGTGCATGGCAGATTTCCATGGAATTGGACAGATATTAAGTCCCTTTTCGAATTGCGCGTCATTAGAGGATAGTAAACAAGGGATAATAACATAGCCACCTCTAATACAAGGCCCCGGCCTACGATATTGCAACGTCGCAGCTTAGGCCTAGAATCTAATACATGATTGGTGAAAAAGATCAGCTGGTATTTTAGAAAATCTTTTTCACCAATCATGTATTAGATTCTAGGCCTACACTGCGACGTTGCAACATCGTATGCCGGGGCCTTGTATTAGAGGTGGCTATGATAATAAGCATAAGATTCACAATATTAAACACAGAACATTAAATGTAATGTGTAAAATTACAGCTAGTTAAATAACATTCAATGCACGCCTGACCTATCTCAACAATAATATTGCACTTCAAATGGCCTGCGATTCTGATTGAGGAATTGGATGTTGTGAATGAGTCTTGACTTACTATCCAATCGACCAACTTTGTAAATTATCTAGTTGTAGTTTTCTCTCTGACATTTTCTCTTCCCTCTCACTTCTCACTCATTCTCTTCATCCTCCTCCTGCTCCTTCACCACCTCCCACACCTCCTTCACTTCTCCACCTACACCCTAACCATCTACCTCTTAAAATTTCTCTCTCTCACTCTCTCTCTTGACGCTACTACTACTATTCCTTCTCCTCCTCATCTTCATGTTCCTTCCCTTCCACCACCTCTTTCAACTCCTCCTCCTTCTTCTTCTCTTCCACCAAGTTCTCCTCCACCAGCACCTCCTCTTCCTCATCATTTTATATTTTTGGACAGGAATTAAACTTTAATTTCCCACAGTTAGAACATAACCTTTTCTTTCGGACATGTTATTATTTATCAAAATTTGGGAACAGAATAGTTTTGGGTCATGCCTGCTGTTCTTTCCCAATGATATCCATATGATTTGTAATTGTATCAATAAATAAATAAATATTAATTATCAAATCTTCATCCAACTATTCTTTCTTCATCTTCCCCGACCATCCTCTTAATACTACTACTACTAACTCCCTTCTCACTCCTCCTTCTCCTCCTTTTCCTTCTCCTTCTCCTCCTCATCCACCAAAAACACCTCCTCTTTCTTATTATAAAAACTCCATGCAAGTATTTTTCTTCTTCTTCCCTCATCATCCTCTTAACACTACTAATACTACTACTTCTCCCCTTCCTCCACTTCCTGCTACTCCTTCTTCTTCTTCTCTTCCCCACCTCCTCCAACTCCACCAAATCCTCCTCCTTCTCACCATTATCAAACCTCCTCCTTCTCACCATTATCAAACCCTCATACATCTATTCTTTCTCCATCTACCCTAACCATCCTCTTAACATTGGGCTTCTACTACTATTAATATTCTCCTCCTGGCCCCCTTCTCACCTACTTTTCCACTTCCTCCTCCCCCTCCTCCTCCCCCTCCTCATCTGTCTCCTCCTCCCACTACTCCTCCTCCTCCTTATCCTCCCACTCTTCCTCCTCCTCCTTATCCTCCCACTCTTCCTCCTCCTCTTTCTCCTCCTCCTCCTCCTCCTCTTCACCATCAACCACCAACTCCCCTCCACGTACCAGTCACCCTCTTCCTCTTCATTCTTCTCCTCCTCCTCAATAGCCCCCCTCCTTCAACTCCTCTTCCTAAACCTCCTCCACCTCCCTCCTCCTCCTCCTCCTATTTTTGGTAGAGAGTTGGTGGGGAGGATATTTTTAATATTCTTTCCGAAGAATGGACATTGATATGTCCAAAGCTCCGCCAATTTATGTAGATGCATAACAATATGATTATTATCTATAGTTATTATATTACAAATTGCTTTCTCATATCATATACAGTTCAATAATTATTTTCTTAGTCTATATTATGTAAATTCATCTATACTTTTGCTGTATTGTAAGCTATTGTATATAAGTGTATAAGCCAGTATATATTGTAATCTACATAAGTAAAGTACTCAATCAATCAATCAATCAATCTCCTCCTGCTCCTCCTCCTCCTCCTCTTCTCCATCCTCCACCAACTCCCCCTGCCCCTACCACTCACCCTCTTCTTCTTCATTCTTCTCCTCCTCAATAGCCCCCCCCTTCAACTCCTCCTCCTACACCTCCACAACCTCCCTCCACCTCCTCCTCTTCTCCTTCCTCCACCAAATCCGCTTCCCACTCACCCTCACACTCTTCCTCTTCATCCTCCTACTCCTCCTCCTCCTCAAAAGCCCCCCTCCTCCTCCACAAGGCCTCACTCACTATTCGTGTTTCAACTGTTCACTGAGAGCCTTGCGTGACTAATCTAAACGCAGAGGGTTAGACTAGGAGAGTTGACCCTATCTGATATAATCTTTACTCACTCCAAAACGCGAAGGCCCAGAGTTGTGAACACTAATAGAACAATTTCAGGTTCATCACAGGTATTTTTACACAATCGATCTTCCTTCAAGTGTCCTCATATTGGAGTCGAAAGTCGAATAATTGTAGTCGAGAGTCGATAGTAGGCTAAATATGGTGGTGTATAGTGAGGTCCACGTTATAATGACAGTGCTTGATCTCTTTCTCGCTTTGTTCGGTTGCCAGATCGTCTTTTAACACAAACCACTCTCGGTCTCAGACAGCACCGTATTGCGCATGCGTTAGTAACGGGTTTTTCCCGTTCCATTCAGTCAGATCTTTGAATGTAACGTTCTTTGTGATGATGGTTACCGAGCACCGTAACTGGAGCCGTCATTCCATTTTGATGAGGATATTATTATCCAATGATTATTTATCATTAAATTCGATATAATTATCAATATATTATCATCATTTCATTCAATAAAAGGAAGAGTACCTTTCAATAATATAATTAATGAAATATAACGGTTGTTATTTAACTAATGTTAAAAATCACTTTAACTGAGTCATCATATTGTCATTTCAAAGCAAAAACCTAACCCCCTAACCTCCCCTTTTCTATTTAAAACATTAATGAACATAAATATTTGTAGAAACTCGTAATCCCTTCCAGCATATTGCAATTTCAAAGCAAAATCCTAACCCCCTAACTTATCTTTTCACCTTTGAAATATCAAAAACCATAATTTTACCTGTTTCCTAGCCCTTTCTAGCATTTTGCAATAAAGCAAAAACCTAACCTAGCCTTATGAAACATTATTAAATATAACTTGAAATAACCTAACCGCTAACCCTTCCACATTCAATACTTCATATTTCAAAGCAAAATCCTAACCCCCTAACCAAGCCTTTTACCTTTGAAACAACAAAAAACATTACTCTACCTGGACCCTAGCCCTTTCTGACATATTGCAATTTCAAAGCAAAAACCTAACCTATCCTTATGAAACATTATTAAATGATGATTTAAAAACAAAGCAAAAGGATTTGCACATGCGCACTACGATGCATTATTCGATGCACTGAGTTATCATCGACAGCATTCTCAGTTTTAACACAAATATAATCTAGATAAAACCTAATCCTCAACCCTATTTTGTCAATTAGTTGAACTTCTACATTGTTGATAAACGATGTGGCAACCTTGCAATGGGTGAAAGAGATAGCGCCATCTGCTTTGTTGAATGATACACAAGGATAGCAACACCATTGCAAAACACATATTGCCATTATAACGTGAACCTCACTATAGATACTCAAAGAATACTTTTGAATAACTATGTGATAACTGTGACCGTTGCTGGCCGTTACTCTGTATCTGAGACAAAGAGAAGCTGCTCTTTTAACAATGTAGAATTAATAAATAATTAACAAAATATTTCATCTCTATTATGTAAACTATTCATGAAATTATAAAAAAATAATTTCTTGCTTGATAAAATATAATTGATTTTTTTTAAACTAGAAATAACAGTTCATATTACATCAATAAACCTGTGTTAGCCACCGTCTATAGAAGGCATTGACAAGACAGAGGTTCGGCAACGTTTTTCCCCTATCTTTCTTCACTGCCATTATAACGTGGACTTCACAATAGTGATTATTGTATTTTTGACAAGACGAATCCTCATCTCTCTAAATTCAATAGGAGAGCAAATCTTCTCGTATGGTTGAACAGACTATTAGCCTAAACTAGTAGTTCTGTGAACAGTGGACCTCGCGCAGTTATTATGGAAATCATTATTTGATCTTGAAATGTACAATATAATTTCTTCTTTCGCCTGCTGTAAACGATGTATGGAGAAATATTTTCGTAGGGTGATATTTGATTGTTGAAAAAAAATCGGAAATTGTAGATATTACAATAAGCATTCATTACAAACACAACATTACTACAAGAAATAATTATTCTATTGAGAAGACACTCCCGAGAAAAATTCTATTTTGGGAGTTGCCATCAAAGTCCATTTGTATAATTTATTTGATGCAATCAATTAAAAATAAATTAACTTAAACCATAAAATGTAAATATTCTAACAAAAGAGCTTACAGTCGTAATTTTTACAAAAGTTATTAATATTTGAATAAAAAATGAAAGTGAATGGTGGAGACAGTGCTACCTTATGTCTAGTAGAATATTGTAGTGTAAAACTGAAAGTTTTTTTTTTCAAGAGAATATGAAGAATGAGGTTATGACAATGAACATTAATCTATGTTGAAAATGAAAAGAGAGAGATGAATGATGAAAAGCGGCTCTGCCAGTTATTGTCAAAAACAAAAGCAAGCGTGAGAAATCTAAGCGTGATATTTTTATCATATTAACGGTTTTGTCAGTACTATGATAGGGAGAAGTGTTTCATGATGGATTTTAGGCAACTGAGCTCGTAGAGGATGAATTTATCTACAATTTAGAATCAATCGTGAGTTTCTATGATGTATCAAACTCGTTTTAGAAACTCTTGATCAACAGTAAAACCACGAAAAAAATGTAAAAACTGAAATCACCATTTTTGAAATCTTCTGTAACTTTCGAATGGTATTGGAATTGAAAGTATTTTTATTGGAGTGGGCAGAGGGAGACAATTTTCACATCTTCACTAGATATTTGGATATTTTATCAGAAGTATTTCAAAAGACATGCAGCTTTGAATATAGAAATTGGCCATTTTTTGTGTATTGGAATATGGGCTTAAGTACACTCAACAATAAATTTTCCACTTTTCGACCAAATTTGACTTAATGCATGATTTTGGACCGCCTTGACGAGCCAAAAAGAATGAAGTGTAGTATGATGAAATCTGAGCATTTTGTCAGAAGTTATAAGTAGTGTTTGAAATTTTGATCCTTGAGGTGTCCTTAAGCGCGCCACTCCACTAGAAAATACTGAAATGAAGTGCATCTAACGAGTGATTCTCATAGAACAAAACCTTATGAACTTATGTCATTGTGCGAAATATCAATGTGAAGACTATGTAGTTGTTGATGATGGTTGAAGCTGAAAATTTGGTGTTTTTCTCAATACAAGGAGCATTGTTGTCAGGTGTACCTGAAAATCTATATGAGATAGAGCGCTCTACCTGATCTCAGATTGTAGAGCATAAAAATACGCCTAGAGGGAATTGAATCTGAATTATACATTCAAATGGTAACAATCGGAAGATATTGTTGATCAAAAATTTAAATTCACCAAAATTGATTTTTTCTTCAAATTTCACTCATTTTTGAAATATCATAACTCAGTAATCATTGGAGATAGAGAGCTCCGAATGATCTCATTTTATCCAGAACTTTATAATCTAGGAAAAAGGCGGGAGCAAAGTTTTTTGTCCGATTACGAGATTTGACAGAATGAATAATGAATAAAAATGAATAAAATGTTTATTTCCCAAAAAACTAAAACTACAACATCAATAACACAAAATATTAGATAAATTACAATATTACATACAATAGTTAGTTACAAAAAATCTCATGTGTCCTCTACTTGTTTAGATTTTTCTGTGTGGAAATTGACCTACTCTACTATGGCGTACCATGTTCTAGAGTAGGTTTTGTTAGTTTTTTTGTGCGTATTATTAATCAGTTAGTGTTTAGTAAGTCATTAGGTGGTTAGTTGTTGTTTGAAATAATGTTTTCTATGTTCTGTCTTCCTTTGCTCATCAACCAATTGTGTACTATTGTTTTGAACTTCCTAGGATTTATCTGTTTAAAGTTTGCAGGGAGTAGATTATATAATTTTGGTGCTAAATGATTGAAATTTCTCTGGTATAGAGCCTTCCTTGCAACACTGGTGATGAGAAGATTCCTGTATCTGGTGTTGTGGTTGTGGTTTCTGGTTTGGAATGTTGTTGGGTTCTTTTGTAATCGGCATAGTATCTCCTTGGAGTAAAGCTGTCTTGGATCCATCACGTCAAACTCATTGAACAGCTGGTCTGATTGATAGCGTGGAGGCTTCTGGTTGATGACCCTCATGATCAGCTTCTGTACCCTGAGGAGCGGTTCGATGTGCAAGAAGCTTGCACCTCCCCATCCCACAATCCCATACAGCATGAGGGACTGTGCTAGAGAGAAGTAGATAACTCTTAGACATCCCTTGTCGACCAGTGTCCTCAGAATCCTGAATCTGTAGATGGTCTTCCTCAGTCTCCCGCATAATTCATTGAGATGATGATCCCAGCGCAGAAAAGAGTCCATAGTAACTCACAGGTATTTCTGTGACATAATGTTTATTTTGTAGAAATAACTGAAAACTGGAAAATGAGCCGAAAATACGAGGTTTTTGGGCCACTCTGTATCTAGCACAAGGAAATTTTGCATGAAGAAATTGGTTCTGGACTTCTCTTAAGTACCCAAATATTATATTAAAAAATCAGAACTACAATATAAATTGCATGCACCAATGTATAATATGGTGACTGTACTAATGAAGCTTGTCCGAAAATCGTCCAATGACAATATTTTCTTGTTTGTGTTTCAGAGATGATCAACCTTTGGGGTGTGGTATCAGTGGTGATATTCTACCTGCTCATTCTAGGAGTGGGAATATGGGGCTGCTCGCAAAAAGGAGTCGGGCAACAATTCCGAGGAGGAGGTTATGCTGGCTGGAAGGTCCATTGGCCTGTTTGTCGGCATATTCACTATGACAGGTACGTCATTCATTAATGTGAAGAACTCACAATGCTAAAAAATAAAACAAAAAATTATACTGTTTAATTGAACTTTATTTTAACAAAACTTGAACATCAATGACTAAAGCTGCGTTTACACCGGAGTTAATAACACAAGTTTTTAACATTTTTGTTATCAACTGATGTTAATTATTACAAAAGTTAATAACATCATGTTAAGTTGCGTTTACACCGGAGTTGATAACATGAGTTATTAATAAAAAGTTGTCAACTTGACTGAATCGACAAAAAATTCTCTTCAAAAAAGTTGATAACTCGTGTTTTCAACAGAAAATAATTTGTTATTTACAAGATTTATGTTATCCATCGAGAGTCGGTAACTTTTGTTAATAACAGGTTACCATCTTCCCCGCATTCCCCTCGCCCAGCATCCCTACCCTACAACTACAGCTGTTCCCTAGTAGCTACAGCTGCAGACAAAGTTATTAACTTTTGTTGATTACAAAACTAGCAGCGATAAGAAAATGTTATCAACTTATGTTGAAAACTTTTGTTTTAAACTCTGGTGTAAACGCATTATAATTTATTTACATTAGATCAGATGATAAAGATCATTATTTCAATGATCAAACACAAGTTTCAATTCAAATTTGAAGACAATTTTTTGCTTTTTATTCCGGCTCTTATATCAAATGAATAGTCTCGTTAAATGAAATCATATGGAAGTCAATTATATTGATAACAAGATTTTGTTAATAACAAGGAATTTTCTGTTAGAAACATGAGTTATTAACTTTTTTCAAGAGAAATTGTTGACGATTCAGTCAAGTTAATAACTCGTGTTATTAACTCCGGTGTAATCGCAGCTTGATCGTAAAACAAGATAACAAACTTTTAGTCTGAAGAGTTGCCAAGGCAACAAATGCTTATGACATGGAAGCCATGAAAGGGATTCCCTTCACACTCCCCCACCGTTTAAAAAAGAACTAAATTGTTCCTTCGTCTCAAATTATATGGCGAGGTTCTTGTGATGGTTTGATCCCTACTCCCGGGCACATAAAGGTGCGTACAGACTTTCGCACTGCTCCGCAACCGAACGTCACTCGAGCAGAGCGATTGATGATGGACCGGGGAGTAAGAGTGGAACGCGAGAAGAGCTAACATCTCCCATAATGTTCGTGATTGGTGCGAATGAAGAGCGGGGCGGAGCGGGGGAGGAGCGAAGGCGGAGCGATGGCGGAACGAGGGCGGAGCGATGGCGGAACGAGGGCGGAGCGATGGCGGAACGAGGGCGGAGCGGGCTGGAGGCGCGTATATCTGTACGCAGCTTGAGATGGGTCATCCTTCTCCGACCCTGGCACTTCCTGCTCCAGGTTGTCTTCCCCCTCCTGTTCATCAATAACTTCTTCAGCAACGTCACTGGAACTCAGTCTCTCCTCATCCTTGGGTTTAAGGCAAGGTTTCAAGCGGTTCACGTGAAAGTTGATCTGGCGACCATCGGGCAAGATCACCATATAAATAGTTCACTGGGGACATCTTCTTACTCACAATGGTCCCACCCAAGGGAGATGGAATTTACTCGATTCTCCAGGCTTTACTGCGGAATTGTGCAAATAAACTGTATCGTCAGCTTTAAATTCTCTTGGTTTCCTGCCTTTATTAGCGGTTATGAGCCGTTTATCTGCTGCTTGCAAGGAATTCTTGGCAGCTTGTTGATAAGCCTCACCCAGTCTCATTTTCAATGTCTTCAAATGCTCTCCTACTGAACAACGCTTTAGGTCTTGAAGTATGGGTTGATTGGCAGGTAACACCATTGACCCTAATCTTGACCCGTTTTTTATAATCCTATCTTATATTTAGATCATCTTCTATAATAAAATGAAGGGAAGAATCGGCTTTATACACGTACGTGATTGGAAAAACCTGAATAACGCAACAAAACGTCTCAACTACTAGACTGATCAACTTGAAATGTAGCATAGAGATTCTTCATTTACTGCGAGGATGGTTATAGGCCTATTTCAAATTCTACAAGATTCCAGTAAGTCAAGTTTTAGTTTGTCAAGTTTTCAATTAGACACTTGCGGAGCGCGGGGTTACTTGCTAGTCTATAGCTGCGTACACATATACGTGCCTCCAACCCGCACCGAACACGCTCCGCCCTCGTACCGCTCTCGTTCCTCCATCGCATCGCAGTCGCTCCGCCCCCGCTCTGCAGTCGCACCCATCATGAACGTTACGGAAGATGTTAGCTCTTCTCGCGTCGATCCACTCTTGCTCCCCGGTCGATCATCAATCGCTCTGCTGGAGTGACGTTCGGTTGCGGAGCAGAGCGAAAGTCTGTAAGCACCTTTAGATATAATTATGGAAAGAATTGGCTTATACACACGTAGGGGATAGGAAATTCACGAATGACGCATCATCATAATATCTGAACTACTCAACTGATTAACTAAAAATTTTCCATAAAGATCCTTAAATCACCAAGGATGGTGATTATAGGCCTATTTCAAATTCTCCAAGATTCCAGAAAATCTGGTTTTTAGTTTGTCAAGTTTTTCACTAGACCCTTGCGGAGCACGTGTTACCTGCTAGTTTCCATAAAAAAAAATAATAATAATAATAATTTATTTGACCACCAACAAACATTGTACAAACAAATTGAAATAAAATACTTGAAAAAATGTAACAGTTCACCAGTTAACGGGGTTAACAACTGAAACTGGTTGCCAGCAATTTGATAAATTTGTGTAACAATTTCCAATATTTTTGTTCAGAATGGATCATTATCTTCTATTATTCAGTGTGGATGAATAATACCATAGAGAAACAATAGCTTGAGTAGATATCCCATGGTATAGGGCGTTTATGTCGCAACTTTTACTGTTATCTCAAGCCTATAGTCCACGTATTTCTTTCCCAAAAAGGTGCGTGACACTGGAAATCTCTCATATTGTGCCGTTCATGTACTCTCACCCGGCCAAAACAGTAAAAATCTACAATAATCGATAGTAATCGGCTTGAGATAACAGTAAAAACTACGACATGAACGCCCTATACCATGGGATATCTACTCAAGCTATTGTTTCTCTATGTTAATACTATGTAATTTTCAGTAGGGAACTACACAAAATGTGTGAAAATACTCAAGTTTTTGCTGAGAGAGACTTTTGAAAGTTGTGAAGTTCAAGCAATGAAGCCAGTCAGCAACAGACACGTGAATGATTTGACTTGGATTCAATTAAACTTTACAAAACAGAGGTTAATTTGAACTAACTTGGTCCAACTTTACCAAACTTGAATGAACTTTATGTAGGTGATCATAACAGGCACAAAACTCACGATAAACGTGATTTATCACAAGTCACAACATGATACATGTGTTAAGCCATTAAGTTAAGATACTTTTAAATTGACTATCGACTCGATAAAACTCAGTAAACTTAGATTCAAAACAATCGAAGACAATATAATCAACAAATAAAGTAACTCAATGTAAGTGAGACTTAAATTTCACAAGATAAATAAAATTTCAGGAACAAAACACACATCACTAAAATTATGCATTAAGATATTTATGAAGATATGAAGTTACAAAGTAGCTCAATGCAAGTGAGACTTAAAGATAAATAAAATTTCAGCAACAAAACACACATCACTAAAATTATGCATTAAGATATGAAGATTCATGACACTTCTTGAAATAATATATTATGGTTTCATTCCCAGTCAACTCAGGAACCCAGCAATAAAAGCCATACAAATGCTCAATGAATAACTATTATTAAACGATTCTTACTGCAAATATGACTTTGGGGTGATTTACAGCATTTAATTGGGATTTTCGTTTAATAATAATCATTCATCAATTAGCATTTGAACAAATGGAACTTCCAATTTCTTTCCATTATTATTAACTCAAATTTAATACAAGTAGATAGCTCTGTATTAAGAGAGTTACTTAATGCTAGTTAGTATTTAATTTCTATAGGGTACAATCCATAACTCTACAATTTGATATGGCTCGATCCAAGAAACAAGATACAACACAAATCACAACAATACGCAATTCAATAACATAGTGAGGTCCACGTTATAATGGCAGTGTGTGATTTGCAATGGTGTTGCTATCCTTGTCTATCGTTCAACAAAGCAGATGGCGCTATCTCTTTCACGCATTGCGATGTTGCTACATCGGTTATCAACAATGTAGAAATCCAACTAATTGACGAAATATTTAATCTCAATCATGATAATTCATTGTTACATCTCTAAAAAATATATTTTCTTGACAAATTAAATATGATTAACTATTTTCAACAATAATGGATAGTTAAATTGATTAGAGATACCAGTATCAGCTGTTTGGGTGGCAAGGCTGAGATCTGGCAACCCTTTTCCCCTATCTTCCTACACTGCCATTATAACGTGGACCTCGTTATTTATTTATTCATTAGAACAGTCACAAACACGATATTTGGAAAGAGAAACAGGTAATTGCCCAAAACTTCTTCAATTCCTTGATTTTGGCACATAAATAGTCGAAAGTGAGGTTAAGATTAAAATTTCTGTTTTCACCAAAGATTAACACTCAGAGAATACGTATTCGAGATATGACTTATGAATTTTGAATTTCGAAGGGTTGATAAGAGCCGGAAATAACACTAAGCAATCAGAATGTTTCAATAATATTGAAATAAACTTGAAAATTTTGAGCAGAAAAATTAAAACTACTATCACTGCAACTATCAGCTGGTTATATACTTTCTCTTTCATGGCTGACTCTCAAATCCTCCATCTCCACATAGCTATGTCTGAATCCGTAATCTGTGGTTACATGCATTCACAAATCAATACAAACAATATTATACATATTACACAACATTCCAGACAGACATTACACAACACAAGTGATGATTTCTATCCCCATCCTTTTCTGAGGGATGTTTCAATACCTATTTCAGTAATAATTGCTATTTTTATTCAAATCTGTAGGGGTGGAAATTCTATTCAGAGTACGGTATGTAACTGGGTCACGCCACAGGGATAAAAAATGAGATAGATACGAGAGGCCTTCTGTGTCATCCATTGTTTGTGGCGTTATGTAACAAGCTAACAAGCTTTCAAATCAGCGATTGATTGGTTCAGTAGAGTTTGCATTGGTCAGGTCTACTTCAATTCAAATGTTGTTGTTTTTACAACATTTGAGTTGGATGGGCGATTTCAAAAATTGGAAGTCAATTTTTAATAACCTCGAGAGTATTCAATAATGAATTGAGAAATCTAATTATTATTATTATGACCATTCGACCAATTTATCACCCACTGAAGGGGTATTTGGATATGCCGATAATTTATTCAAATCAAGTCCATTTTTATAGCAAAAATACATAAAATATATACATAATAATACTGAGCAACCTAACTCATCTCGTAATGTGCTTCAAATTCATCAATTGAGTATGCACAAATGTTCAAAAGCTGCTCCTTCATTAATACTCTAAATTTGCGTCCTGTATGTTCTCTTATGGTAGCTGGTACTTTATTGAGCAGTCGAATCCCAGCACTCATTATTCCTCTCTCATAATCTTGAATTAAGTAATCTTGAATTTTCTTCTCACTTTTTGAACTTGTATTGATTGCATAATGCCATTCTATTCAGTTGTTTTTGAACATTTATTTACTCATTCATTCATGGACAATAGGATACAATGCAGGTGTAAACAACAGGCATCCGCCGCCCAAAACTGCTTTAACCTTAATTTTAAATGAACAGTCCAAGGGTTATGTAGAGTTTGTATTTGTGATTTACACACAAATTCAAGTTCAAAAACATTACTGTATTAATTGGAATTTTGAATTTATCTGACTAACTATTTACTTCCAAACAAAACCAAACAAGAAACTTCTATCACAACTTCTATTACATTGGCTGACAAATGTTTATATCTCATTGTCCAATTTGTAGGTTGAATTGTACCATAGAGAGAAGATAGCATAAAAAAATATAAAATTTTTCAAATTTCTCGCCGATTTTTTGTCAGCTCATGCAGAACTCTGTCGAATACTGTCTATTATTAATGTTTTGGCTGGGTGAGAATGTGAGAACGGCACAGTGTGAGAGACTACCAGCGTCAGAAAGCTTCACGAAAAGAACTACCAGGACTATCGGATTGAGTTGGCAGTGGAATTTTGAGCATAAACGCCCTACACCAAGGCATATTTCCTGATGCTATTCAAATTCGACATTCAAATTGCATCCAATAGTCAAACATATTTAACTTGAAAACTTGAAAAACGGTACCTCAGTATAGTGAATTAAAGCTCCTGTTCTTGTAAACTTGAAATAAGTAACTTGGACACCAGTAAGTTTGAAATCATTCAAGTATTCAGGCACCCTAATAACAGAAGAAAATAATGTGGCTGATAGGATAATGTCCTGAAATAGGGGTCTATTTCGCCCTTTAGAATATCCGCAGGTCCAAAAATGTGTTAAAAAAGCTTTAAGACAAATAGTGAAATATGATTGATTTTGGACATTAACTAGAATATAAGAAGGTCTGCTACAGAGATAGGAAAGAATTTGAAGAATTTTTGGAGCTCCTATTTCGCCCTGCAGAATATCCTCAAATCCAAGAATGTGTCAAAAGAAGACAAAATATAAATGTTCACAACAGTTTTAAGACAAATAGTGACATATGGGGCCGAAGGTTGGACATTAACTAGAAGAGAAGAAGGTCTGCTACAGAGATAGGAGAGAAAGATTTTATGAAGAATTTTTTGGAGCAATCAAGGAAAATTAAATATAGAGGATAAGAACAAACGAGAAACTAGGAAGATTGTTCGAGGGGACCAGTATTTTATCTGTTGTGAAAAGTATGAGGCTGAGATGGGCTAGTCATGTGCACAGAATGCCGGAAGGGAGGGTGCCAAGAATAGTGCTGGAAGGCAAACCCGGAGGATGAAGACTACAAGGAAGACCAAGAAAGCGGTGGGTTGACGATGTGGAGGAGGATTTGCGAAGACTGGGTGTAAGAAGATGGAGAAGAACAGCAGAATGTCGAGAGAGATGGAGGGATGTGGTTGTGAAGGCTAGGCTCTACATGGGCTGTAGTGCCAATTATTATGATGATGAAAATTGACTAAAACCTTCCGGGACGCGCGCCTATTTTTGTAACACGAGGACGCGCGCGTTGTACTTCTTACAACACTTGGTTCCTCCATTAAAATAGCTACTATATCAATATATATGAGCAACTTTTAACATTATTTTCATTACAAGACTATATTTGAATGTTAGTATGTTTTAGATTTTTAATAATTATTAGAGGGAACTAAAAAAAAAATTATGGTTATGTTAGAAAACTTTTAATACACATAGTAAAAACTCCGTACAGAAACATACCTTTCATTCAATGTTTGAAGCTCTTTTATATTTCTCAATTTTTGTTTGTTCAGGCCACTTCAGTTCTATTCGATTGTAAACAATCTCGCTCTCTTTTGAATTGAGGTGCTAAAGATACAATATACTGGTTAGTGCAATATAAAATCTCATTAATCATATTATCAAGGCTGATAACACTGATAAAAATGCTTCATCTTCATCTTTTGCATCCTTAGTCACCTTCTTTGTACCAGGGAGATTTTTTATTATATTTTTATTCTAAGTCTTGCTGGTTGTTGCTACTTCAGACGTACACCAGATTGTTTCACCATCCTTCCCAAGAAAAAACTCAATATCATCATGTTCGGGAGAATTTTCATCAACGAAATTACTGGTTTTTCATTCACTTTCATTGCCACCTTCTACTTCACTATCATCCGAAAATTCATTGTATTCTATCACTTCCTCACTGTCATCTGAAAAGTCAATGTTTTGCTCATCTTCTGAACTACTTTCATTGAGGAGTCGGTCTTTTTCACTTGTTCTTAGAACATCTAACATCACGAAAATTGTCAAAACTGTTTATAATTAACAAAATTAATAATAACTCATCTGAAACTAACGGTAAAATCACACTCACTTTCGAAAAATGGACCACTAGACTTCAAACTTTACACTAAGGTAGGACGCGCGCGATGTAAAAAGTACAACATTTCTGACACTGGTCTCTTCAACACTGAATAGGGTATGACCAGTGATTGATAGTTATGAAATATTTTGTCTATGGGCGGAGCTAGATGTCGCGGAGGAATACTTAAAGGTTACCAACCTCACAGATGTGAATATCTCAATTAAAACGAAAAACTTTCTGACTGTTGTACTTTTAACAACGGCGCGCGTCCCGGAAGGTTAAATTTTCAAAAAAAAAAAAAACATTAATTTCCGATGAAATTTGTTGAATAGGAATTGATATTGTGGAATTTCTTATTCGAAAGATTTTCAGTCCTTAATTATTTTCTCAAAGTAGATTTTCATATTTAGATGCTTCAAAACCAAACATACAGAAAATATTTCACATTATTATCAGTAAAATAGGAAATTTTCACTGGAATGATATTGTTTTGTTCTTGTTTTACAGCGACCTGGGTGGGAGGAGGTTATATCAACGGATCAGCTGAGGCTATCTATACGACGGGGTTGGTTTGGTGTCAGGCGCCCTTCGGATATGCTCTCAGCTTGGTTTTTGGTGAGTTACAACTATTTCCCTTACAACAACGGTATATTTGTTATTCTCTCTTACAAGATTACAACTCTTATAAGATGTGGTGATTTTTTAGTGAATAATGTAGTCTCATCAAGAAGAGACGCCTTCAACAACTATGAATATCAACAACAGCTAAATGTCTTCACGAAATATGTGATTGTGAGAAAAAAGAAAAAAATGGTGGTTCCGGTTTTCAATAAACATAAAAAAATATTTATTTAATATGAATATTCAAGTATGAGACGGTGCGAAACGGAAAGTATAATTGAGATAAAGGAAAGATTACAACTATAACCAACAATCAAGGTTTCTGATTATAATAATTAAAGGGCTACTCGCTTGCTGATCTGTGGTCGTTCAAGTTTTTGAAAATAAGAACAACTTATTATTTAGAATTATGGGTCTGAAAAAGAAAAAAATGTACAATGAACCATTATCTTACTTTACCTTTGAAAATTTGTCCCTTGGCCTGATCCTCAAAAGGTCCGGTTAAACCACTCCCGACTTTAAATAAATAATATATTAAAAGAAAGTTCTGCCAGCTGATTGAATCAAAGCACCAGCTTTCCCTACAACAGGGGTCTCCAACCTTTTTTATCCAAGGGCCACATTGTTAATTCTTGGGAGGCTGTTAAGGGGGGGCCAATAACAAGGATGTACGTGGAATTTGACTTGTGGGACACACACGACGGGGGATTTGGGGGGTGTAAAATTATTGACCGAGCGAAGTGAGGTTTAAGATTCAAGTCGACGGTTTTGCATTCCTCTTTATGTTTATATGTGTATAATATGTTTATATTGTTAAACACAGCAATAGATTTTCATGAAATTTGACAGGTAGTATGTTCCTTTTTGAATTTTGCGTCGACGTATATAGAAGGTTTTTTGAGGTTTTGTAGTTTAAGGATAATATAAAAGGAAAAGGAGTCTCCTTCGAATGCCAATATTACCTTAGAAATCAGACTATAGAATTATTGATTATAAATCAGCTGTGGAGTGGATTATTAATTGCATGCAATTAATATCTCAATGTAACTTGATGAAAAATCAGCTGTCGTGTGGGCCTACAAGATTCAAATCCTGAAAACACAATTATGCAGGTTTAAACTGCCCGAATTGTGACAGCCTATAATTGAATTCTCAAAACAGAATCCTTCAGGTAAGCAATGCTTTAACTCAACAACTATACTTCACAAACGGTTTGAAGAATACGGTCCTTGAAAGAAAATTTCAAAATCTATTTAAGTGAAAAAACATGCAGCCTTGATTCACAGACCAAAAGTCGACTCACTCTTGTTTGTATACCATGGAGCTAAAAACCATAATATTGCCTTCACGAAACGTGATAAAACACACATTTCATCTTTGAACATTGGAGATCTTCTCGCTTTATCAATTACATTTAATAATTATCCGCGACCAGATTTCCAATTCACAAAATAATATTTCAATAAAATTGAATGGGTCTTGATGTCATGTATGACAATAATCAATTGAAGAAGTTTTCTTAGGGCCGGTTTCCGAGCTCGGGATTCAGCTAAGTTCTAGACTTTAAACAGCTGGAGTCAGAAAATTGGCGTAGTCGTAGTTTTTATGATTCTTCATCGATTCATACATCATCAAAATGATAGGGAGAGAAAAAATAAGGTAACCTTGTGCTATTCCTCTCCCAAAAGTTGGTAGAGAGTTAGTGGGGAGGATATTTTTAATATTCTTTCCGAAGAATGGACATTGATATGTCCAAAGCTCCGCCAATTTATGTAGATGCATAACAATATGATTATTATCTATAGTTATTATATTACAAATTGCTTTTTCATATCATATACAGTTCATATTATTTTTCTTAGTCTATATTATGTAAATTCATCTATAATTTTGCTGTATTGTAAGTTATTGTATATAAGTGTATAAGTATATATTGTAATCTACATAAATAAAGTACTCAATCCATCAATCAATCAAATTCAGATAAGGTTACAATTCCAAAATTGGTTAAGTCTTGTAGTTGTTCACTTATAATGATAGTCTTCATTTTCTCATTTCTATAATTGGAAAGGTTGTTCCTCGACGAAATGGAACACTCCTAAATATTTCGAAATAGCGGAAGCATTACACTATTTTCTATTTATTTTGTTTTGTGTTTAATGATCTAGCTATTCAATGTTTAATTTGTACGTGGACTTCGACTACGCCCCGTTTAGGAAAGTCAATTTTCTGACTCCAGCTGTTAGCTAAAGTCTAGAAGAACTTTTAGAAGAAGAACTGAATTCCGAGTTCGGAAACCGGCCCTTAGAGAGTGGATTCAATAATACTAGTAGTTCTGTGAACAGTAGACCTCACGCAGTATTCTCATCCACAAGTACCTGATTGAAACTATAGACCTTATGGAAATACAGCAATAGACTGGCTTTTCTACACATCTGTGTAATCACTTGTCAGCTGATTTATGATGAATAATTCTATTGTCTGAGTTTTACTCTTATATTGGCGTACTAGCCGTCAGGCTCGCTTCGCTCGCCATATCCGTCTAGCCAGGGGGCTCCGCCCCCTGGACCCCCGACTGGATCGTCCAAGAATGGATCAGCTACTCGCTTCGCTCGCCTGCATTTTTCATTTCAGCATTTTTATCATATGTTAGGACAATCTAGTCGGGGGTCCAGACTAAACGTCTGGCTAAACGGATATGGCGAGCGAAGCGAGCCTGACGGCTAGTAATATAATATTACCAGGATTGAAGTAGCAGTGCCCAATCAATTTTTCCGCGATAAATGCATTTAAATCTTCACCTTGGTGCCAACCCAACAAAGTCAACTCAACTTAATGCCACCTGACAAAATTATTAATTTAGTTGCCAGTTAACAACTGTTTCGAAGAGGTACTCTATTTAGATTATAGTTCTATAGTACATATGATATGGAAATTTCAATTATAATTAAGAGATTGGGAGAATAAGAATATACATGCTAAAGACGAACTTAAACCCTTAAAAACACCCTTAGAGTTAAAATATTGCCAAAAGATTTCTTAGTGCGCCTCTAAAGGGCCAACTGAACATACCTACCAAATTTGAACATTTTTGGTCCGGTAATTTTTAGTACTGCGAGTGAGTGAGTGAGTGAGTGAGTGAGTGAGTGAGTGAGTGAGTCAGTCAGTGAGTGAGTGCTATTTCGCTTTTATATATATAGAAGATGAAGGAGGCTCCTTTCTCCTTTTATATTATCCTTGAAATGCAAAGTTTCCAAAAACCTTGTATATAGGTCGACGCGCAATCAAAAAGGAACATACCTGTCAAATTTCATGAAAATCTATTACCGCGTTTCGCCGTAAATTCGCAACATGTGAACATTAAGAGAAATGCCAAACCGTCGACTTGAATCTTAGACCTCACTTCGCTCGGTCAATTATTATATTGATAGACCTATATATTGTAATATATAATTAGTATTGCAATGGAAGGTGACGTCATCCCCTGCTCACAGTGTGGAAATAACTTCAAAGTTCGGATCCTTATTGTGTAAAAGTAAGAATTCTATTATATTAAGCGAGCAATCTCTGTATTTATATGGTTATGTCGTTATATGTTTATTTATGTCCAACGGATCTCGAAAACTGCTCTAACGATGTTCACGAAATTTGGAGCATAGTAGGTTTATGATATAAAAATTCGATTGCACCAGGTCTCATCCCTGGGAGAACTTGCTGAAGGACATCAAAAGGATAATAATAATTATTCATCCTTGGAAAAACAGATGATGATTCCGTCGTCTGTCGATAACAGAAGATGCGTGTGCCTGTGTGGGAGAGAGACCTGTTAGCTGTAATCAATCAGCTTATCTTACGAGAAATATTATCTAGAAATTTTAATCGACTTCATCAAAATAATCTGATTTGTTGACATGACATGGTATATCATTCTAAATAGGAGTATATCATAATTTTCAAAGTTGATCTTTTTTTTACAGTTTTGAGTGATGAGTGAGTGTTATTTTTTATTCAGTTTGGTTTGTAAACAATCTGAATTGAAACTTTTCTGTTTTCCAATGATTGGACTGAAAATTTCGCCTGAATTCGAGTGTATGGAACATAAACTACTTTTTGGAATATTTGTAGTATATAAATAAAACTTCGGGGAAGAAACAGTTTTGGGCTGTGCCTGTTAGTCCTTCCCCACACAAGCTCTCAGGTTTGTGCGTGTGTAAATTGTCTCATTGGCACGGAGTGTCAGTATTCATTTATTCGTTTATTCATTTATTCGTGGACAGAATCACAAATCATATAAATATGACTAGCCGTCAGGCTCGCTTCGCTCGCCATATCAGTCTAGCCAGGGGGCTCCGCCCCCTTGACCCCTCGACTGGATCGTCCAAGAATGAGATCAGCAGGCTCGCTTCGCTCGCCTGCATTTTTCATTTGAGCATTTTTATCATATGTTAGAACAATCCAGTCGGGGGTCCTAAACGTCTGGCTAAACGGATTGCGAGCGAAGCGAGCCTGACGGCTAGTAATATAATAATCCCAGGATTGGAAGTAGCAGTGCCCAATCAATCTTTCCGCGATAAATGCATTTAAATCTTCAACTTGGTGCAACCTAACAAAGTCAACTCAACTAATGCCAACCTGACAAAATTATAATTTAGTTGCCAGTTAACAACTGTTTCGAAGAGGTACTCTATCTAGATTATAGTTCTATAGTAACATATGATATGGAAATTTCAATTATAATTAAGAGATTGGGAGAAGAAGAATAATACATGCTAAAATACGAACTTTAAATCCTTAAAAACAACCCTTAGAGTTAAAATATTGCCAAAAGATTTCTTAGTGCGCCCTCTAAAGGGCAACTGAACATACCTACCAAATTTGAACGTTTTGGTCCGGTAGATTTTTCGTTTTATGCGAGTGAGTGAGGAGTGAGTGAGTGAGTGAGTCAGTCAGCAGTCGTCAGTCAGTGAGTGAGTGCCATTTCGCTTTTATATATATAGATTAGGAAGGAAAAACAGGCTTGACCCAAATCTATTCCAGTCCCAAATTTTGATAAATTAATAAAATGTCCAAAAAATAGTATGTGCCAGTGACAAAAATCATTGATGATATCTATGTGGGATGATGACTGTTTGAACTGAATCTTACTAGAAATCGATTCTATCCAATATCGCTAAGTGATACACTCGAGTTCCCTAGTACGAACTAATACAATTTCTAGTGATGGGATTCTCACAATAATTTTTATGTTTACTGAAATGTATCTCTACCTTACCCGACATTAATATATAGGCAGGGATAGAAAAATATCCTTCTCTTCTCTCTCTTCTTCTTCTTCTTCTTCTTCTTCTGTCATTCTATCCTTCTTCTTCTTCTTCTTCTTCTTCTTCTTCTTCTTCTTCTTCTTCTTCTTCTTCTTCTTCTTCTTCTTCTTCTTCTTCTTCTTCTTCTTCTTTTCTCCTTCACAGGCTTTCTCACTCACTCTTTCTCTCTCTCTCTCACTCTGTCTCTCTTTCTTTCTGTCTTCCTTGAGTTTGTGTTTAAGTTTCATTTTGATGCAGTGAAGATGATCATATCATCAGTGAACAACATCAGTAAACAGCTGATTGAACTGTTTGTTCTCTCTAAAGTTCTTGTCGTACAAACAGACAGAAAACGACGTTGGGCTCTAGTAAGTCAAATGTGAGAACTTCGCTAACGCTGTTTCCCACAATTCATAGTTTCAGATTGAAGATTTGGTGTTGAAATTGAATTGAACATAACCTACATTACATTTGGACGATTTGTGACAAAATCAGGAAATTGAAGAAGTTTTGGGCAATAGCCTGTTTTTTCTTTTCCGACTATTGTATTGTTCGCTCTATCTAATAAATAAATAAATAAATAATAAATTCGAAAATACTGGCGCCGTCAATGTCCACAGCAGACAACCCATCTTTGTCACAAAACTCTGAATCGAACCATTTATAAATATATAGGAAGAGATAGAAAAATATCCTTCTCTTCTTTTGTTAGAGAGTTAGTGGGGAGGATATTTTTAATATTCTTTCCGAAGAATGGACATTGATATGTCCAAAGCTCCGCCAATTTATGTAGATGCATAACAATAAAATATCTATAGTTATTATATTACAAATTACTTTTTCATATCATATACAGTTCAATAATTATTTTCTTAGTCTATATTATGTAAATTCATCTATAATTTTGCTGTATTTTAAGCTATTGTATATAAGTGTATGAGCCAGTATATATTGTAATCTACATAAATAAAGTACTCAATCAATCAATCAATCTTCTTCTTCTTCTTCTTCTTCTTCTTCTTCTTCTTCTTCTTCTTCTTCTTCTTCTTCTTCCTTTTCTCCTTCACAGGCTTTCTCACTCACTCTTTCTCTCTCTCTCTCACTCTGTCTCTCTTTCTTTTTGTCTTCCTTGAATTTGTGTTTATGTTTCATTTTGATGCAGTGAAGATGATCATATCATCAGTGAACAACATCAGTAAACAGCTGATTGAACAGTTTGTTCTCTCTAAAGTTCTTGTCGTACAAACAGACAGAAAACGACGTTGGGCTCTAGTAAATCAAATGTGAGAAAATTCAAACATTTCACACGTTTCCTGTGTTCAAAAACAAAAAATGGGGAATAGTCACCAATTTGACCGTAGAAATTCTGGAGATGGTTAGACGATGTTTCCCACAATTCGAAAATACTGGCGCCATCAATGTCCACAGCAGACAACCCATCTTTGTCACAAAACTCTGAATCGAACCAATTATAAATATATAGGAAGAAATAAAAAAATATCTTTCTCTTCTCTCTCTTCTTCTTCTTCTTCTTCTTCTTCTTTTTTATCTTCTTCTTTTTTATCTTCTTCTTTTTTCTTCTTCTTCTTCTTCTTCTTCTTCGTCTCCTTATTCTTCTTCTCCTTTTCTTTTTCTCTCGTCTCGCTAAAGGCACTTCTCTCCTCTCTGATATAGCTTATTGCTCGATTGTTTGATTTTATGAGATCACTAATTTCTACTGATATTAGAACCAGGATAGTGTATTCTACAAAACTCATAACCCAATTTAGTATTATAGTACACGAGTCACCAGTAAAACTCGATCATAATATAATTATGATTATTATTTTATAAATGGATCAAGTTTGGCAGTAGAATAAGCTTTTCTTCTCTTTTGGAAAGATGTGAAGTGCTGGGAAACCTTTGAAATAGTTCCCAGGAGTTTTTATTTGTTCCCAACTAGTAGTTCTGTGAACAGTAGACCTCGCGTTCAGTGAGTTACATTGACCTGTTGTTATGTTTTCTCAATAATTAATAAATAATTTATCAATTAAAAATGTCTAGAAAAATCCTAAATAAGCATAGAGCTTTCTGTCCTATATCGTACCGTGACGTGTCATCCCGGAATGTGAGTGTGAGCGCTGTTATCAGGTCTGGCTACAACGTTGATGGAAAGATACAATTTTCAAGATGTTCGATGTTTTTGAACGGGTAGTATTATAGCAGTCCAGTAGACAGCTGATTTATGATGAATAACTCTATAGTCTGATTTTTACGGTAATATTGGCGTATGAAGGAGGCTCCTTTCTCCTTTTATAGTACCCTTGAAATGCAAAATTTCCAAAACACCTTGTATATACGTCGACGCGCAATTTAAAAAGGAACATACCTGTCAAATTTCATGAAAATCTATTGCCGCGTTTCACCGTAAATGCGCAACATAAAAAGATTTAAACATTCAAACATTCGAAGAAGAGAAATGCCAAACCGTCGACTTGAATCTTAGACCTCACTTCGCTCGGTCAATGATGAGGTTCACCAAGGGAGGTTGTAAATTAATCACTTGAGATGCGATAGAAAATGGGATAGGCTTGAATAATTTTGAACTGATTTCTCAATTAAGCAATTCCAAAACACGAGAAGGGTGTGAAGGTGGAGTCCATCGATTTCGAGTGTACTCTCTGAACTTCCATAGTGAGGTCCACGTTATAATGGCAATGAAGAAAGATAGGAGAAAAACGTTGCCGATCCTCTGTCTTGTAGCTATTCTCTCCTTCTATAGACTCTACCTTCTCTCTCTGCCTTCCTTGCCCTCTTGTCCGACTCTATCTTGTCCTCTGCCTTCTATAGACGGTAGCTGATACAGGTTTATTGATATAATATTAACTGTTCTTTCTCGTTTAAAATAATCAATTATATTTTATTAAGCAAAAAATTATATTTTATAATGAATTTTCATAATTAATATGAAATATTTTTTTAATTAATTATCAATTCTACATTGTTAAAAGACGATCTGGCAACAGAGCAGAGCGAGAAAGAGATAGCGCTATCCGCTTTGTTGAATGATAGACAAGGATAGCAATACCATTGCTATACAAACACTTCCATTATAACGTGGTCCTCTCTATAACAGGAATTGAAGGATTCCTAAAAAATAAGATTCAGCCTTGAAAGTCTAGTAATCTTTTTCCGAAAATCGGTTCCAACTACCTTTGCAATAAATCTTTTCAGGTAGAGCAGAAAAATAACCTATGTTTTCGAAATGTTTACTTGTTTCGATTAGGTTCAAATGATAAGAATCTGGAACAAGTTCAGCCTACTAATAGCATTATCAACGTTTAACGCTAAACTGGGTTTAGTTGTATAGATATAGTTGCATTTATCATAATGTCTGTGTTTCATACGGGGTTTAAACGAAAAGCTGACATTAATTCTCCGTTTGAACCAAGCAAAGTGTTTCATTGAATGTTTCTTATCGTTTATTTATAGCACAACTAGAACGCTACAATATTTTTCCTAATTACGTTTGACATTGAACAATAATTATCTTGAACAAGTGATGTGTGGTCACTGAGTAAGCATGCAATTGTAGCGTGAGTCTTGGAATAATCTTGAAATCTTGAAAAATAATTCCAGCTTTTCAGTCAAGCTCAAACTTAAACACTAGTTCACACTAGTAAACTAATGCAAACTATCAGTTAACTATTAGAGCACACCCTAGTAGTTACAAGATAAAAATATTCATTAAAAATTATTCTACTGTTATCATGATTATTGTGCTTGAAGTTCTGAAAAATAGTAGAGTTGAAAGCAACTCATGATTTATTTTGAATTTGACTGCTGTTTCAACATCCAACATATTTGAAGATCTCATACCCGAATATCAAACTATATTTGAATAAAAGATTGACATTGAAAGGGTTTCTTCTAATTCGCAAGATAGAAATTTCTAAATTCTTCATTCAAAAAAATAAATAACAATCAAATACATTCCAAAAAGCAAATACAATATTGTTTTCTAATTTCTAATGTGTTCCCTATAGGCTACCCTGTGTGAGGACACTTGAATATGATAATAAATATTATAATAAACATTAATATACAATTTAAATATTATAACATCATCATCATCAGTGGCGCTACAACCCGCTACAGGTCTTGGCCTCCTCCAGTATTCGCCTCCATTCGTCTCTGTCTTTCGCCCTCGCTTTCCAACCTCTGGCTCCAATCACTTGTGCGTTCCAAAGCCAGTTTGTTTCCGTTTTTTAATCCTTAAATCCTGTCCAATCCGAGGCTCATTCTGAGTTTCCATAACGTTGACAGTTTTACTGGAAGGGTTGTTGGCCCTTCGCAAACCCTCCTCCTTTCCCCCTAAAAGTGGGACCCCGGGCTTGGGACCGGCAGTGGCGGAGTTTACAAGGCGGATTATAACATGAAGAACATAATAATTGAATATGATATCATATTGAAATAAGCAATATATGTCAATTATTATAGATTCATTAGAAATATATTCATTAGCCGGAAATTATTAGGCCTTTTTTGTTAACATCAACTACTTGGGAAGAAAGAAAAACTTCACGTGATACCTGCTGCCATCTACTGATAGAATTTAGGAGTTAAGCTTGCTTTATTGACCAATCAGGAGAAAGTATGGACTTTGTAGGCGTGGCTCCAATCATTCACTCGTACTTGATTGGTCCGTCGTTCCTATAGTGAGATCCACGTTATAATGGCATTGTTTGATTAGCAATAGTATTGCTATCCTTGTGTATCATTCAGCAAAGCGGATAGCGCTGTCCCTATCTCGCTTTGCTCTGTTGCCAGATCGTCTTTTAACAATGTAGAATCAATAATTTGTTAACAAAATATTCCATCTTAATCATGAGAATTCATTATGAAATTATTGAAGAATAGAATTTCGATTATATTGAATAGAATATAATTGATTATTTTAAACAAGAATGAACAGTTGGTATTATATAAATAATCCTGTATCAGCTACAGCATTGACAAGACAAAGGATTGGCAACGTTGTTCTCCTATGTCTTTCTTTTCCACTGCCATTATAACATGAAACTAACTATAGCAGATAATAGCTCGTTCTTCTTCCATATTACATTATCCTCTTTCAATCATCGCCAGTTTTTCGTTATCCCATCGTTTATCCCATGAACCTCAATAAATTCATCCAGTTTTCTCTAAAATTTACAATGAATTCACTTCATCTTCACTTTCATTCATCTAGTTTTCTCTCAAATTTAAAATGTGTTTCCTTCATCTTCTCTTTCATTCATCCAGTTTTCTCTAAAATTTACAATGAATTCCCTTAATCTTCACTTTCATTCATCTAGTTTTTTTTCAAATTTACAATGAATTCCCTTCATCTTCACTTTCATTCATCCAGTTTTCTCTCTAATTTACAATGAATTCTTTTCATCTTCACTTTCATTCATCTAGTTTTCTCTCTAATTTACAATGAATTCTCTTTATCTTCACTTTAATTCATCTAGTTTTCTCTCAAATTTACAATGAGTTCCCTTCATCTCCACTTTCATTCATCCAGTTTTCTCTAAAATTTACAATGAATTCCCTTCATCTTCACTTTCATTCATCTAGTTTTCTCTCAAATTTACAATGAGTTCCCTTCATCTCCACTTTCATTCATCTAGTTTTCTCTCAAATTTACAATGAATTCCCTCAATCTTCACTTTCATTCATCTAGTTTTCTTTCAAATTTACAATGAGATCCATTCATCTCCACTTCCATTCATCTTGTTTTCTCTCAAATTTACAATGAGTTCCCTTCATCTTCACTTTCATTCATCCAGTTTTCTCTAAAATTTACAATGAATTCCCTTCATCCTCACTTTCATTCATCTAGTTTTCTTTCAAATTTACAATGAATTTCCTTAATCTTCACTTTCATTCATCTAGTTTTCTCTCAAATTTAAAATGAATTCCCTTCATCTTCACTTTCATTCATCTAGTTTTCTCACAAAATTACAATGAATTCCTTTCATCTTCACTCTCATTCATCCAGTTTTCTCTAAAATTTACAATGAATTCCCTTCATCTTCACTTTCATTCATCTAGTTTTCTTTCAAATTTACAATGAGTTCCCTTCATCTTCACTTTCATTCATCCAGTTTTTTTCTCAAATTCACAATGAATTCCCTTTATCTTCACTTTCATTCATCCAGTTTTCTCTCAAATTCACAATGAATTCCCGTCATCTTCACTTTCATTCATCTAGTTTTCTTTCAAATTTACAATGAGTTCCCTTCATCTCCACTTTCATTCATCCAGTTTTCTCTAAAATTTACAATGAATTCTCTTCATCTTCACTTTCATTCATCTAGTTTTCTCTCAAATTTACAATGAATTCCCTTCATCTCCACATTCATTCATCCAGTTTTCTCTCAAATTCACAATGAATTCCCTCCATCTCCACTTCCATTCATCCAGTTTTCTCCAAAATTTACAATGAATCCCCTTCATCTTCACTTTCATTCATCCAGTTTTCTTTCAAATTTACAATGAGTTCCCTTCATCTCCACTTTCATTCATCCAGTTTTCTCTAAAATTTACAATGAATTTCCTTAATCTTCACTTTCATAATTTAAATTGAATTCCCTTCATCTTCACTTTCATTCATCTAGTTTTCTCTCGAATTCATAATGAATTTCCTTGATCTTCACTTTCATTCATCTAGTTTTCTCTCAAATTTACAATGAATTCCCTTCATCTTCACTTTCATTCATCTAGTTTTCTCTCAAATTTACAATGAATACCTCCAGTTTTCACATCGTATTTCTATTTCTTATTGAGCCCCTGTATATTTTAACGGCAACGCTGTTCTCATATCTTTTTTCAGCTGCAATTATAACGTGAACCTCACTGTAGGTTATGTGTCATTTTCACATAAATTTTGTGAATGTTTTCTATGTTTTTCTGTCATTCTAATTGCAGGTGGTATCTTCTTCGCCAATGAAATGAGGAAGCAGGGCTACATCACCATGTTGGATCCTCTTCAAGACACATTTGGTGGCAGGATGGGAGGTCTTCTCTTTTTGCCAGCTCTGTGTGGAGAGGTTTTTTGGGCTGCTGGAATTTTCGCTGCATTGGGTACGTTTGATTCTTTCTAAAACATCCTTATTGGGATTCGTTTTTTTCCAATTTTTAAGATTTCTTTCAGTTTAAAAAAACTATTTAAATTACTCTGTTATCATATAATTTCATGGCGCTACTTAGTAGGTAGTCTTACAAGCATTTTTAAAAATCAATTCTTAATGATTTGGGTAAGTTCTATTTCCATATAGATTGATTGATAAAGTTTTCGAAAAGTAAAACAAGGACTTTAATTACGTGGCGTGAATTAGTATCCATCTAAACTTACATTTTTCGAATGGATGAAAATCAATATTATTTTGGAGTGATCCGTGGTCTAGTGGATAGAGTGCCTGCGTAGCAGCATAGAGATCCCGGGTTCGAACCCTCATTACCTAAGTTTTTTAACCAGATCACTCCCGTGTTATCGATGGGCACGTTAAAACGTCGGTCCGGCTGAGGTATGACAGTCGTGAGGCCATTGACGGCTTAAATTATATATTCAGGCGGTGGGACCTTCCCGAAAGGGACTCCCCACCAACAAAAGCCATACGAATTTACTTTTAATATTATTTTGAAAAGAACGTAAGGAGTTTTCTGCTTCTATAACTAACTTTTATTCGCATTCTACCGAAATATAACGCACTCTTAACGCACTCTTAAGGTGCGTACAGATATACGCGCCGCGGACATGAGCGATTCACTTTTAATCAGCTGATGCCAAGCTTTTTATATTCATAGTTTATAGTTTATATCTATAGTTTATTTAGGATTTTCATTCAATAATAATTATATATTAATTAGCATTTGAATAAATGCATTCTCTATTTAATTCCATCTGTAACTGGGTGGCCGCTATGGCTTCGTATAAAGTGAGCGCTGCTATCCAGAGATAAGGGTAAGCATTGGTGTAAGGTTAAGCATTAGTGAGGGTTTAGTGTGAGGGTGTAAGGGTTTGGGTAAGGGGTAAACTTCCTGACTAGCAATTGGGAGGTACCGGGTTCGATTCCCGGGCTGGCAACTAAATTTTGGATAGTGTCAGCCCTGTTGTCATGTCTGCAGTAGCAGAGGTCTTCGGGGTGATTTGCAGCATTTATTTAGGATTTTCATTCAATAATAATTATTTTATATCTATATCTTATACCGTTTCTGTAAAAATACAGATATAATCAGCTGATTAAAAGTGAATTGCTCATGCTCGCGGCGCGTATATCTGTACGCACCTTTAGAAAGCTCCACTCTACAAAAACTCATGTCTGGATCGAAGACACGATTTCTTGGTATTCTATCACCTGACGCTAGAGTTCACGCGCACCTCAAGTCTATTCAAAGATCTGAGCCAGCTGGTGACAGAACAATAACGCTGGAGACACATGAGGTCTGCTATCTCTTCATAGTGAATGATTTAATAGAATCAACAGTTTCCAAACAGTTTGCAATTGAATAATCACATCTTCTCGAATTTCGAGCTTATTTTCAATTATTTTAGGTGAAAATGTTACTGAACATTAATTGTAGAGATTTTTATGCTCAATCTCTTCCACTTGGAACTTTTTGTTTAATTGTATCGGGAGCTGATAATTGAGAATCTAAAATCAAACTTTGCATAGATGGGGCGGAGCTCCTGAATTCTTTACAGATATGTGATTTGTGGCAGTTGATAGAGCTTATTTATGTCTATTTTAGGTGTAGATTTGATCAAAATCGTTGAAGCCGTTTTTGAGAAAATCGCGGAAAACCCTGTTTTTGACAACATGTTCGCTATTTTAGCCGCAATCTTGAATTGCATTCGATCGAAATTGTTCGTTTCGATCCTTATATTGTAAGGACATACACCACACACACAACACACACACACACACAACACACACACCACACACACACACACACACACACACACAACACACACACACACACACACACACACACCAACACACACACACACACGGATGGAGATTTTGAGCACCATAAAATATAATATGGATAGCCTATGATTAAAAATCTGGTGTGCGCACTCACACAACTTTCTTTGCCGTAATGAAAATTGATCACCTGACGCTAGTGTTTACGCGCATCTCAAGTCTACTATTCAAAGATATGAACCAGCTGGTGACAGGACAATAACGCTGAAGACACACGAGGTCTGCTATCTTCATAGTGAACGATTTAATAGAATCAACAGTTGCCAACAGTTTGCAATATTGAAGAATCACATTTCTCGAAATTCGAGCTTATTTTCATTTTAGGTGAAAATGTTACTGAACATTAATTGTAGAGATTTTCATGCTTTATCTTTTTCACTTGGATTTTTTGTTTGAATTGTATCTGAAGCCTGATAATTGGGAATCTTAAATCCAACTCTGCATAGATGGGGCGCAGCTCCTGAAATGTTTACATATGAGACTAGTGGCAGTTGATAGAGCTTATCAATGACTATTTTAGGTACTGTATGAATTTGATCAAAATCGTTGGAGCCGTTTTCGAGAAAATCGCAAATAAACCCTGTTTTTGACAAAATTTTCAACATTTTAAATTTGATCGAAATTGTTCGTGTCAGATCCTTATATGTAAGGACCTTAAGTTCCGAATTCAAGTAATTCCGTTAATTGGGAGATGAGATATCGTCTACACAGACACACATACACACACACACACACACACACACACACACACAACACACACACACACACACACACCACACACACACACACACATACAGACCAATACCGAAAAACTACTTTTTTGGACTCAGGAGACCTTGAAACGTATTTGGTAATTGGGGAACCTTAATTTTTTTCGGAAAGCAATACTTTCCTTACCTATGGTAATTGGCCAAGGAAAGTAAAAATATTTGGAATAGCGTATACAATATCAAATAGTCTATAATTAAGTTTTCTTCAAGAAACAACAGATCATTCGGGAAACTGTTGAGGGTGGATAGCTTTGAGCCACATTCTATTCAGACTCACTCCAACAGCAAATTCCATTACTTATTCCCAAACTTGCGTTGATCCATTGTTGTTGCTACCTTGCTTGAATAAATCATGAGCCGGGCCAGGTCAAGACTGTCAGAATTCTACATCTGTTGTCATAATCGATTTCTTGTCATATTTTCGTACAAAGCTTCAACCCTGAATACTAACTTCTTATCCAGTAAGTTCATCTTTGTATAGTAAGATTCACGTTTTAAAGTAAGTGGAAAAGAAGGGATTACATAGTTGCCACGTTTCATTATTTACGCACATTATATCAGAATAGATGAACAGGGTGACACAGAATAACGGGAACTTTTAAAAACGCCATGAAACATTAGTGGGAAGGGCAAACATGATTTTTTTCAAACTAATGTAAAGTTCAAGACTTGCCATTTGAGTCTTATTATATAAAAGCTTCATTAATAACATCTATCACTTTTTGACAATTACTTCTTCAAGATGGCTTCCTCCTGCACGAATACTCTCGAAATCTGTGTTGAGATTGCTGCAACATTTCAGCTGGGACATTGTTAATTTCTTTTGAATTGTTTGTAAAGGTGCGTACAGATATTATACGCGCCGCGAACATGAGCAATTCTCTTTTAATCAGCTGACTATATCTGTATTTCTACAGAAACGGTAAGATATAGATATAAAAATCTAAAAGGATTAATATTGTCAAAAAGTGATAGATGTTAATAATAATATTCTCAAATGGCAAGTCTTGAACTTTACATTAGTTTGAATAAAATAATTTTTGTCCTTCCCACTAAAGTTTTATAGCGTTTTTAAAAGTTCCCTTTATTCTGTGTCATCCTGTTTATTTGAAATACATTGATAATTTTTGTCCTTCCTTGTTCTTCCTTTCATTTTTCCCACGTTTTTTTCATCAAATTTTTCGTTTTCTTCATTAAGTTTTCTTTCCAATGTTTAAAATGTAGTTCTTATTTATAATCAACTATTTTCTAACTATCTTATCTTCTTTTAAGCAACTTCTTTCTGTTTTCTTAATCAAGTTTATCTTAGTTTTTAATATCAAGTTCTTATTTCTAAAACAGTTTTTTTCTCTAAGCAACCATTTCTGTTTTCTTTATCTAGTTTGTTTTGCTTTTTAATTTTCAGTTCTAAATATTATTTCTAATCATTTGTGTCATACTTTTTGTGTAAATGAGGTTTCTTTTGCGTTTAGCTGTATACCTCTTCGAGTTGTACTTTTTTCATGTAATGTAATCTCAATAATGTTTTATAGCGTTTTTGAAAGTTCCCTTTATTCTGTGTCTCCCTGTATATTTGAAATAACATTGAGAATTTATGAGAAAAAAAAATAGTGTTGAATCAATATAATTCCCTCGAATTCCCGCAGAGGAAATACCTGGACAGATCTTCTTGCTTTTTTTAACTCCCCGAAACTCCCAAATACATGACTGTGATTGGAGTAGAGGAAACAGGAAGAAATCTATGATTTTTTTTGAATTCTGTTCTTTTTGTTCTGTTTCTCTAATAGGAGCCACATTAAGTGTGATCATAGACATGGACCAGAATACGAGCGTTATACTGAGCTCCTGTATAGCAGTTTTCTACACACTTTTCGGAGGCCTCTACAGTGTCGCCTATACTGACGTCATACAGCTCTTCAGTATATTCATCGGATTGGTGAGTGAATTCTTTAAAAAACTCTTTAGAAACTTTTCAGAAACTCCACTTCACGCATGAATCAAGATAAGTACGTTGTAAGAATATACATTGTAGTCGTTCAAGACTCATTGTTTTTCCGATTACCAGATATTTCTGAACTTCAATTATAAATTCATTTCAATACTCTTCAAATTACAAATTAAATGAGCACAGAAATAGGAAGGATAATTCTTATTCGAACTATAGAAAGAATCATTGAGGGGATGATATTATTCAGATTATAATCTCATTTTTCAATTGTAACCTAAATTTCTGGTAAATCGGATTTTCTGAGATCAAATTGTTTTGCTTTTTAGTCTGAAGCAGTTGCGTTGTGATTCTAAAGGTGCGTACAGATTTACGCGCCGCGAACATGAGCAATTTACTTTGAATCAGCTGATGCCAAGCTTTTTATATCTGTATCTTACCGTTTCTGTAAAAATACAGATATAGTCAGCTGATTAAAAGTGAATTGCTCATGTTCGCGGCGCGTTTATCTGTACGCACCTTGAAGTGTACAATGACTTGGTAACTGGCAAAATCTTGATAAGACATAGTATCATACTCAATAAAATAACTCACAAATCAGCAAAATGACCAAATAAATGACTAACACAGCAGAAAGATGTCTGCAGATGGAGTTATGAAAAATCCCTTTTAGGTGCTCTGATATTGCAAAGTATACGTCTATCTCCATGATAAAGTCTGCTCAGGTCCGCTTGCGGACGTTTGATTTTTCTCTGTCTGTTTTCTGTATACATCATTCGTCTGTGTGCATCATTCGATTGGATTTCTCTGTTGCTCTTCACTAAAATGTACCTATCTTCTTCCAAGGCTATTGGTCACAACAAAATCTAACAAATTCCAAATCAGAACAACAAGGAATCACACTCCAAAACTAATAACAAACTAATTCTGGATTTTCAATAATAAATAAGTTCTTGTTTGTTGTTGTAGTGGATGTGCGTACCATTTGCGTGGATGAACGAGAAGGTGCTTCCACTATCGAGTCAGGAGGTGGATTGGATAGGTCATGTGGATAGCAAGGACTACGGAGTCTACATCGACAATGGGCTGCTGCTCATTTTCGGCGGTATTCCATGGCAGGTGAGCTTCTAGAAACCCTGCTCCAGTACTGAAAACTTACGGAAATTGATAAGATCACATTCAAAACCTTAATAAATTTCTTGGAGGTCAGATAAATGAGTATGATAGCATCTGTATGTTTTGCTTTACTAGTCAAACCGATCAAAAATCACTGGATTGTTGTTGAAGAGTCTTTTGTTCTAAATTGAATAAGTAGAAAATACAACTTGATTAGCACAATATCAGCTGTGCTTTTAGGCTTAATTCACACCTAGGCGACTCAGGTCGAGAAGAGACTCGACTCTAGTCGAGAGCATGTGTTTCCAAATGGTGACACTCAGACCAGTCGATTCTAATCTCCGCGACGTCATCATTGAAAACACTCATGCTCTCGACTAGAGTCAAGTCCCTTCTCGACCTGAGTCGCGTAAGTCTGAGTTGAGCCTAATGGGCCCCATACACCAAGGAACTTGGATCGGCGAAGTTGGCTCGGGGAGCCAAGTTCGTGTAGGATTTGCCCACACACTGTAGTGGGGAGAGCGAACAACCGTTCGTTACTTCAGTCTTTCAGGGTCTAGAGATGAGTGTTTCAAAGCTTGCAGCTGCTGTGAGAATAAAATATAATATTGAATAAATCGCCCTGGCCGACGAACGGAACAAAGTTTTTAATCCAGATTGAAGATCCAATTCGTCACGAATTTGGTTTGCGGTTTGCCAATTTTCCACATACACTGGGAACTAGAACCATGGTGGCCGATCCAAGTTTCTAGTGTATGGGGCCCTAAGAATCAAATTTGATTTTGGTGCTTCAAAATTATTTCTTCAATGTGAATATTTCCTATTTCAGTGATAATAATAATTATGAAATATTTCTTCTATGTTTGGTTTTGATCATCTTTTTTGAAAATCTACTTTGTGAAAATAATTAAGGACTGAAAATTTTGTGAAGTGAACAACTACAAGACTTAACCTATTCCGGACTATGTGAACCTATCTAAATTTGGGAGAGGAATAGCACAAGGTTACCTTATTTTTCCTCTTCCTACCATTCCAATGATGTACTAGTTGTATGAATCAATAAAGGATGATTTGATTTTCCATGTGCTATCTACTGTGATCTTATTTTTTGACTAAATGAATAGATTTATCTGATGTTTATAGTTAACTAGCCGTCAGACTCGCTTCGCTCGCCATATCCGTCTAGCCAGGGGGCTCCGCCCCCTGGACCCCCGACTGGATCGTCCAAGAATGAGATCAGCAGTCTCGCTTCGCTCGCTTGCATTTTTCATTTGAGCATTTTTATCATATGTTAGGACAATCCAGTCGGGGGTCCAGACTAAACGTCTGGCTAAACGGATACGGCGAGCGAAGCGAGCCTGACGGTTAGTATATAATATTCCCAGGATTGAAGAAGCAGTGCCCAATCAATTTTTCCGCGATAAATGCATTGAAATCTTCAACTTGGTGCCAACCTACACAAAGTCAACTCAACTTAATGCCAACCTGACAAAATTATTAATTTAGTTGCCAGTTAACACTGTTTCGAAGAGGTACTCTATCTAGATTATAGTTCTATAGTAACATATGATATGGAAATTTCAATTATAATTAAGAGATTGGGAGAAAAAGAATAACATGCTAAAAGACGAACTTCAAACCCTTAAAAACAACCCTTAGAGTTAAAATATTACCAAAAGATTTCTTAGTGCGCCTCTCAAGGACCAACTGAACATACCTACCAAATTTGAACGTTTTTGGTCCGGTAGATTTTTCGTTATGCGAGTGAGTGAGTGAGTGAGTCAGTCAGTCAGTCAGTCAGTGAGTGAGTGCCATTTCGCTTTTATATATATAGATGAAAGATTCAGAAAAAAAACGTTGTCAATAGCAGAGAAGAGTTTATTGAAAATTTACAAGTGGGAGAGCAAGTGAACCTAAATAAGTCAGCTAAGTGATGTCAGCTTGACATCAGCTGATTGAGAGTGAATTGCTCATGTTCGCGGCGCGAATATCGCACCTTTAGATCAGCAATTGAGTAAAAAAGATAATTGTAATCAAATTGAGTTGGTGTGCTGAATGTCACAGTTTATCAGTTCTAACCCAGCCTGGGCCAAAGATTATGCCAATTAAGATGAACACTATTGTTGAAATAATTTAATTGTATGGTATGAGATGTTGTGATATTTCTGCATAATTGAAAGAATGATATAGTGGTGATATAGTGGTGATATAGTGGTGATATAGTGGTGATATAGTGGTGATATAGTGGTGAGATAGTACTATAGTGGTAATGACAACATCAACTTCTCATTCTTTCACTATTGTTGAATTTGGAAATTGTCTTAGTGTTCTTACCATCCAAATTCCAGTTTTAATGAATATTTTGTTTGTTACAGGTGTACTTCCAGAGAGTGTTGTCGAGCAAATCAGCTGCTAGGGCTCAAATTCTGAGCTATGTGGCTGCCTTCGGCTGCCTCATTATGGCAATTCCTCCAGTTCTCATTGGTGCCATTGCTCGATCTACTGGTGAGTTGCATTCTCTTTTTCATATTCGATCAATAAAATGTTGATTCCTTCTCATTCTATTGAACTGTTGCTTTCAGTTCTTCTCCAATTCATTTAGTGGAAGTTTGATTTCATTCTATATATAAATATAATTTAGTTATCTAGTTGACCGAGCGAAGTGAGGTCTAAGATTCAAGTCGACGGTTTGCATTTCTCTTTAGGTTTATATATTTTTTTGTTTATATTTATGTTTTCATTCCGCATTTACAGCGAAACGCAGCAATAGATTTTCATGAGATTTGACAGGTATGTTCCTTTTTGAATTTCGCGTCGACGTATACATACTGTTTTTTGAAATTTTGCATTTTAAGGATAATACAAAAGGAAAAGGAGTCTCCTTTGAACGCCAATATTACCGTAAAAATCATACTTTAGAATTATTCATCATAAATCAGCTGAAAAGTGATTTCACAGATGTGTGGAGAAGCCAGTCTATTGCTGTATTTCCAAAAGGTCCATAGTTTCATTCAGGTACTTGTGGATGAGAATACTGCGTGAGGTCTACTGTTCACAGAACTACTAGTACTGAAGGAAAATGAGTCTTCTTTGAACGCCAATATTACCGTAAAAATCAGACTTTAGAATTATTCACCATAAATCAGCTGTCTAGTGGACTATAATACTACCCGTTCAAAAACATCGAACATCTTGAAAATGTATCTTTCCATCAACGTTAGTAGACAGTTGACTATAATACTACCCGTTCAAAAACATCGAACATCTTGAGAATGTATCTTTCCATCAACGTTGTAGACAGTTGCAGCCAGACCTGATAACAGCGCTCACATTCCGGGACGACACGTCACGGCACGATAGGACAGAAAGCTCTATGTCTATTTAGATTTTTTTTCTAGCCATCTTAAATTGATAAATTATCTATTAATTTTTGAGAATACAAAACAATAGGTCAATGTAACTTACTGAGCGCGAGGTCTACTGTTCACAGAACTACTAGTTATATAGTTATAAAATTTAGTTTCTAGTAGAATTTTTATCTCTTCATTATAATTTCTGGTTTAACCTGTGTTTTCCGTCTCCCTAGTTTTTGAATATTCTCACAAAGATTTTCCGTTTCTTATTGTAAACCATTCGTGAAAGTCCAATAGAATTCGTTAGGTGTATTTCAAAAATATTCATCAATTCTCATTTCTATGACTGGCTGTGAACAACGTTCATCAACTCTTATCTGGCAAAGTTGCACTAATCTGTTCCAAATTTTCATCGACATATCTTCGTGCTTTCGAATATTAATATTATGAAATTTTGTTAATTTAATGAAAAAGACTAAGGAATTGTCAAAAAAACCACAGATTTATTGATACTTAGAAAGACCGGTTTCGGTTATTACACCATTGTCAATCTCTGATAAACAGTGATTCTGATTCTGACATTGATTCTGATCAGTTCATCAGAGATTGACAATGGTGTAATAACCGAAACCGGTCTTTCTAAGTATCAATAAATCTGTGGTTTTTTGACAATTTCTTAGTCTTTTTCATTCAATATGAATAATTACCACAATATCAACTTCTCAACTACACAAAACGTGAAAGTTCGTTAACATTCAATTTTATGACTGTATTGATGATTGCTGATAGAATTGACACGTTTTCCTTATTTCAAACTCATGAATTTATTTTCATTTGGAAAATATTTGGAAACTGGAGAATCGCCTTGTTCTGTAGTCAATTTTGAGAATTTTCATTTTTTCCTCGCTTATCTCTACTATGTTTTCCCGGATTTCCCTATGGTTTGTGAGTATGCTTCCATGTGTCATCAATGATAGCAATTGTATGATTTCCATGACTGAAAAACAGGAAATGTTTTGGTCAAGCAACGTCGTTAACTGAAGAAGTTTGAAAAAATCCGTCTTCGAAACATTCTAGTGATAAAACCTAAAATACTTGAACATACCTTGATTCTTCCTAAAGAATATGGGTGCCACCATATTAGGCGTTTTTTTTCTCAGGCGGTTTTAGAGTCGGCAGAGCAGGAAGCTCTCCGATTGGCTAAATGGGGTTGCGCTTGAAAAAACGGCTGAAAATGCGCAATATAGTCTTCTAGTTACAGATCATCCTTCCGTCACTCAGGACACACTCTTCCAGTGCATGAAACATCTATTTTCCTAATACAACAAGGAACGTAGAAATAGTTATTTGTATATCTAGAGTGAAAATTGCTGTTTTTTCTCCCTGAGGGAAAAGTTTGAAGCCCGAGGCAAAGCCGAGGGCAACAATTTTCCTGAGGGAGAAAAAGTATTTTTCGCTCGTGATGTACACAACATTTTTCCTCCATCTACATTTTTTTATAGAAACTGCAAATAAAATCATTTTAATAACTTACGTATTGGTGACAATGTTTCCTAACAACATAACCTAAAATCTAAAACCTAAAAACCGGTCGGCTGATTGGCACTGCCGATTGCGCTATCTATTGGCTAAAGTTAACAATTATATCAGCTGAGCGGCTACCAAAAATGGCTGACTCCAGATAACGCGTTTCAGATTTGAATTGCAGATCAAAAATATTTGTTGGTTGGTATTTTGAATAGAATAAAATATTTTAAAAATTGTATAAATTTTTATCGTCTACTAATATTAAGAATATGATATCATACAAACATATATTTCATGAGTTGATCAAATTTCTTGTTGTGGTATTAAATTCAGTTGACTCAATGACATACACCTCTATTACGCTTTCTCATCTGAGCTTAGACCTTCTAACCTATTACAATGTGAGTTTTTGAAATAGAGATGCTTCCCATGTTATTTAAATGGAGTCACTTTTCCTCCCTAGGGAGTTTCTCTGTTTTTTACTACCGAGAGCGAAAAAGTGACACTTTAGTGTTATGTTACAGGGAGTAAAGTAAGTACTTTGGACAGTGGGTGGAAGAAAACTAATTTTTAAAAACGTACGTGACCAAACAATGTGTCACAACATATTGAATGAAAAAGACTAAGAAATTGTCAAAAACCACAGATTTATTGATACTTAGAAAGACCGGTTTCGGTTATTAAACCATTGTCAATCTCTGATAAACAATCATTGATATGAAGTTTGTAATTATTTTAGCATACAAACATATATTTCATATTATGTTGATCAAATCTGGTTGAGGTATTGAATCACGTGAGCTTAGACCTTCTTACCTATTACAATGTAAGTTTTTAAAATAGAGATGCTTCTCATGTTATTTAAATGGAGTCACTTTTCCTCCCTAGGGAGTTTTTCTGTTTTTTACTACCGAGAGCGAAAAAGTGACACTTCAGTATTATGTTTCAGGGAGTAAAGTAAGTACTTTAGACAGTAGGTGGAGGAAAAGTATCATTTTAACGGATATCAATCACATTTTATCAAATGTAGCATAATTATATTCAATGCTAAAACGTATTCGTAGAAATTCATTGAAGAGAACAACATGTTTTTGACATGCTTTTTAAACAGCTTGGAGCGTTTAATATATTACTCTTTTGTAGACACTGTACAAATCATTAAAGAAACAACGAATTAAAACAGTTTGTGTCACATTTTTCAGTGACTGTCATTTCCATTCACTCATGAAAAACCAACTCTATTATAAAACTCTGAAAAAATCAACGAATTTCCTCCTTCTAGCCGTTTTTGACACACCGTTTACAGTTTGTGTTTCTATAGTGGGGTCCACGTTTTAATGACAGTGAAAGATAGGCGAAAAACGTTGCCGAACTTCTTTCTTGTCAATACCTTCTATAGACGGTAGCTGATACAGGTTTATTGATGTAATATTAATTGTTCATTATCGTTTAAAATAATCAAATATAATATTTTATCAAGCAATAAATTATATTTTTCAATTATTTCATAAAAAAGATGAAATATTTTATTAATTGATTATCAATAACTCTACACTGTTAAAAGACGAACTGGCAACAGAGCAAAGCGAGAAAGAGATAGCGCTATACGCTTTGTTGAATGAAAGCCAAGGATAGCAATACCATTGCTAATCAAACACTGCCATTATAACGTGGACCTCAATATACACGTTTACAGTTTGTGTAACATTTCCCAGTGACTGTCATTTTTATCCTCATATGAAAAAAAAAAACCACCAGCGCTACCATAACACTCTGAAAAAAATCAACGAATTCTAACCTTTCGACCGTTTTTAGCACACCGTTATCAAATCATCAGCTGACCAGCAGTTGGCAAGGTTGCTAATTGCGATAATGAAATAATGATGGTCCACCATGTAGAGGGGGTACATTTGTGGTGGAAAGGGGATGATTGCAAGATGATGAGTGGAGGGGAAATGATTGTAGGGTGGTGAGGGGAAATGATTGCTGGAGAAGGAGGAGGATGATGAGAAGGAGGATAAGGAGAAAGAGCAGGAGCTGAAGAATGGTGTGGTGGAGGAATGGAAGGAGGAGGAGAAGGAGGAGGAGGATGATGAGGAGTAGGAGGAGAAGGAGGAGTGAGAGGTGGAGGAGGAGGAGTGCGATGAGGAGGAGAAGGAGGGGGATTACTGATTGGATAAAGCCTCGACATGTCAAGGGGCGCTAGTGAGTATTACGGCGGGAAAGCTCACGTAATAGCCTATACAGAATTGGGTTACTAGGGAGGTTTTGATGTGGTGAGGGGTGGGGGTGTATAATCAGGGGACCATACAGGTGGATTTGGGGGGGTGTGGGATTTGCAATACCCCTCCCACTTGCAAGTGGTAAGGGGGTTTTTACAGACACCCTAAAGTGGGTAACAAGGTTTTTATAGATCTTTTCCTGTTGGTAAGGGTTTTTCTTTCACAGTGCAATAATTCCAGTGGATGAGGGAGTTCTTCTCCTATAGTGAGGTCCACGTTATAATGATGGTGGGGAATGATAGAGGAACAACGTTGTCGATTCTCTGCCTTGCCATTGACTTCTATAGAAGATAGCTCATACTGGTATATCTGATAAAATATAAACTGTTCATTCTTGTTGAAAATAATCAATTATATTTTATTGAGCAAGAAATTCATTTTCAAATTATTTATAATGAATCTTGATAATTGAGATTGGATATTTTGTTAATTAATTATATCCCCACATTGTTGATAACCTAGCTCTATCAGCTTTGTTGGATGATAGAGAAGTATAACAACACCAATGTTAATCATAAAATATCGGGGCACCGAGTTTCGCTCGTTATTTATTTATTGACTTTTTGATAAACCGAACACAATTCTTTAAAATGATTGGGGAAGTACTAACAGGCACAGCCCAAAACTGTTTCTTTCCCGAATTTTGATTTATACTCTATAAATAGTCCAGAAAGTAGGTTATGTTCCATACACTTGAATTCAGGTTCAATTTTCTGTTCAAACATTTGAAAACTAAAAAATTATAATTTAGATTATATACAAACCAAATTAAATAACAAAATAACACTCACTAATCACTTGAAATTGTCAAATAAAGATCAACTTTGAAAATAATTATGATATACACTAGTTTAGGAGGATTATCATGTCATGTCAAACATTTGTTCTGTTCAAACATTTGAAAACTGAAAAATTATAATTTAGATTATATACTAACAAAATAACAAAAATAACGGTATAAGTGCACGTGCATTTTTGATTATTTTTAAATCATCAAATTATGATATTCCTAATCTGAGTTTTCCTGACCTAAGCTTTCCTAACATAAAGCCTTTCCTAACCTACAGCTTTTCCTAACATTAGCTACTTATGGTTGCTACTTATAGGTTGAATGCATGTAAAGTTCTGCTACTTTGAACTTAGTTTAACCAAAAAACAATAGTGAGCGCCGTGTAATTTTTGTGATTTTGTGCTCAAAATAACATACTAAATCGATCCCAACCAAAAATTTGATGACAGGTATGTTGGCACTGGACGTGCACTTTAGCCAAAATAACAAAATAACACTCACTAATCACTTGAGATTGTCAAATAATGATTAACTTTGAAAATAATTATTATATACACTAGTTCAAGAGGATTATCATGTCATGTCAACAAATCAGATTATGTTGATCAAATCGATTAAATTGTCTAGCTAGATAAAATTTTTCGTTGATTGTTTATGATTACACAGCTGGAAATAATTCTGTCTCTCTCCCACACAGGCACACGCATCTTCTGTTATCGAGAGACGACGAAATTATCATCTGTTTTCCAAGGATGAATTATCCTTTAAATGTCGTTCAGCGAGTTTTCCAAAGAATGAGACCTAGTGCAATCGAATCTTTATATCATAAACCTACCGTGTTTCAAATCATTAGAGCCGTTTTCGAGATCCGTAAAACATAAATAACCAGATATAAAAATAGCCAGATATAAAAATAACCAGATATAAAAATAACCAGATATAAAAATAACCAGAAATTGCTCGCTTAATATAATAGGATACTGCCATTATAACGTGGACTTCACCATAGTTAGGTGTGTATTCGGATAAGAATTATTGTCAGTAATGAGTGACATAATTTCTATGAGGATAATCATTGACAGAAGAGATTCAGAAGTAGTGTAGAGTGAGAGAAAAGAAAAAGCGATCATAGAGAACTCAATATTATGAGAGGGAACTTTGAAACCAGTTTCTTGGAAAGATATACTATTCGTGAAGGAAACGGTTGAAGTGAATTGGAGAGGGTAGAGGAGTTTAAACAGTCGAATTTAGGTGTGACAGTGTCTAGGAAGCCACTTTTCTAGAGATGATTTGTAAGAATTAAAGTACACAGTTTGTGAATTTATACCTACACTTTGTACCTAAGTACTGAATATACGCCAGTTGTAGATGATACCATAGCATAAGTAGATATCCCATGGTATAGGGCGTTTATGTCGCATCTTTTACTGTTATCCCAAGCCGATAGTTCACGTACTTTCCTATGCAGCTGTGTGACGCTGGTAGTCTCTCAAATTGTGCCGTTCATACACTCTCACCCCAACAAAACAGTAAAAATTGACAATAATCGGCTTGAGATAACAGTAAAAGTTGCGACATAAATTTCCTATACCATGGGATATCTACTTACGCTATTGTTTCTCTATGATGATACTATAATAATACTGAGGGTGATGTCCACATAAGCTCTTAGGCTTGTGCGTTGGTAATAATTGAATGATGTTGAAAGATGACGATTACTTTTTAGGTAGACGGGACCGAAGGTCGATCGTTTCCTCCGGAAGACAGGGTGGCCGTATCTATGTGATTGTGCTGTGGTCAAAAACTTTTGCCCTGGTCGAGATTCGAACTCGGGTTCTCTTGATTATCAGACGGCGCGTTATCACTTACTCCAATGATATACTAGATATATCAGTGCATTTGATTGTGATGGAAGTTCAGACACCTTCTAAAATACAGTTTTCTGTTGTATTGGAGATCCCATTTTTCTAGAATGAGTGGGAACTGGGTACAAATTCATCGTGAGATAGATGATCAGGTGTTGTAGGGTGGATTATGGGTGATGCAGAGCTCAAAATCTCCCCCGGTTTGTGTAGGGTGACTCTGAAATACCCCCTCTTTCATGAGAATGGGCACGGGAGTTTACCCTTTCAGGTAACAGCTCTACGAGAGACGAGTTACCCGTGAGAGAGGTCGTGTACAGGTGTAGTAAGCTGGATTGTTGGTGAGGGGTGGTTCTGAGAGACCCACATTCGCGTGAAGAGGGAGAGCAATGTCTGGGGGTCCCCGGGTGGGAGAGAGGGGGTCGGAGAGACCTCCACCATTCATGTCTGGTGCTCTGGTAGTGGCCGGGGATTGTTTGACGTCATCACAGTGTTGTGATCGATAGAAAGGTTGAAAGGTTGCGTCGTGTTCTCTCTCCGGTTGTAGAAATGTGTGTGGTGGGCTTCGTTGATTCAACGAACTAGTTGAGAAAATTTTTCCAGTTTTTCAACTCTAGAATTGTGTGTGGTAGAGAGTAGAGGTGGGCTTCGTTGATTCAACAGACTGGTAGAGAAAACTGTTCCCAGTTAGTAAACTGTAGAATGTGTGTAGTGAAGTGGTCTTCGTTGATTCAACGGACTAGTAAAGAAAACTGTTTTCAGTTGTCAAGTGGTTGAACAATTTCTTCAACTGGATCCTCTCCACAGTCGAAGAAGCTCATGGTCCCAACTTGTTTCTTTGTTCAATTCTATGTTCGATGAACATTGTCAAAGTAATTTTCAAATAAGAGTATCGAGGAAAGCGGTTGACTACCAGTTCATGTTTTCAACACTGTTTTGTTACTCAAATGTTCATGTGCACTTAAACAGTCGGATCCATTCCATTCATTAACAGTTTCTATTTAATCTAATACTGAGAAATATGTCTTCTATGTCGTGCTTCATAGAACCTTATTTTGATAATCTACAGGATTTTTACAAAACTACTTTGAAGAACCGTAGACTTATCTGACCATGTTTAATCTTATCTTAATTTGAGAGAGGAATAGCATAGCTCTATCTCATTTTCCTCCCGCTACCATTTCGGTGATATACTTATTGTGAGAATAAATGAATGGATAAATAAGAATTTGAAATAAGAGGAAATTTAAAATATCGATGAAATTTACAACAGCGCTAAAAATATTATAATATGACGTATATTTTGTGTATTTATAATATTTTGAGTCATGAGAATGAAAGAATCTGAAACTGTTTCAGAAATTTTAAACATATAGATTTAGTTTTACACGGTCACCATTCATTCAATTGATGACTCTGGAAGCCCTCTTTCTTGACATTGCTGTCAAATATGTGTTTTAATCGATCCAATTCAACGGATACCAGAATACTACAACTCAATAGAGTGGAGATATATATATATTATAAAACTATTTCACAACTAGAAGTTCTGTGAACAGTAGACCTCACGCAGTTTTCTCATCCTCAAGTATCTTATGACACCTATTCTAGTTCATTCAGTTGAATCATAATTTACTCTTAAAAACTGTTATTTGTTTTTTCCAAATCAAAAACTCACTTATATGTAATAATACACTCAGTTCACGTTTGAATTTGTATCGAATATGATAATTTTATCCAGTTCCGTGATAATCTTTCCATCTGATAAAATTATTTCTCAACTATTTTACAATAATCTTTTTTCAATCAAGAATATTATAATTTTTTTTCAGTTTTATCTAGTTCATTTTATCATTTTATTTTATTTCATTTTCAATCATCTATTAAATTTGTTTTTCAAATGTGAGAATATTGATACTGATGGGCACGCATCATGAAAAAATAACGCGGCACCTATATTCGCTCGTTATTTTTATTTATCGATAAACAGAACACAATTCTCTAAAATGATCGTGTACATATTTCACAGCTGGATATATGTAATCTTATGAATTTCGGGGATGCATTATTTTGATTTTTCACATACTCACCCGCTCATCCACTTTTTTACTACTACACAGCTGTTCCGTCAAGGATGAATGATTAGCTTTTAATGTCTTTCAGGAGTTTTCCCACGGATGAGACCTAGTGCAATCGAATCTTTATGTCATTAACCTACTATGTCCATATTTCGTAAAATTGTTTAAGCCGTTTTCGAGATCCGTTAAACATAAATAACCAGATATAAAAATAACCAGATATATAAATACAGAAATTGCTCGCTCAATATAATAGGATATTGAAGCCCTACCTTATAGAAATAGACACGGCCAGACATCTGTGTAATGCATGCAATGAATAATCCACTTGTCAGCTGATTGATTATAAATAATTCTATAGTCTGATTGATCCTATCTTCAAAATAGATTATATATTTATATAGTGATATCAGAGTATGGAGAAATTCCTTTTCTTTTCATATTATCCTTAAAATTCAAAATTTCAAAAAACCTTGTGTATACATCGACGCGCAGTTGAAAAAGCAATATTTTCTGCCAAATCTCTTTTCGGCCGTAATCGTATTACATACAGATTTTTCGTATGTGTTTCGATGTGTTTTTTTTTTGTTGTTTTTTCATTGTATACTAATCTTGTATTGTTGTATTTGTGAAGGAGACACATAAGGGTCTGTTGTCTCCATAAATAAATAAATAAATAAATAAATAAAATTATAAGATAGACAAAAGAAAATCCGAGTTAAAACGTAGACCTCACTACGTTCGGTCAATGTTCTGAAGTTTCTGTCAAAGTCCCCCATTACTCTAAATACAAATAATGTTTCTCTCCTGTAATGTATGTCCTGTACTTATACACAGTTAGAAGAAGGAGGAGAACATTGATAAACGTTGATGAAGATTCGTTGTTAACTCAAATACTTCATCCAGTTAAAGCAACGGTTAGTACTACACTAGTACAATCTTACAGGTGCCAACGTTGATAAAAAATCGTTGTTAACTCAACTACTTCTTCCAGTTGAACCAACGGTTAGTAGTACACTAGTACAAGCTCACAGGTGCCGTAATAAAAGAACGGTTAATCGGAAGGTACCGCTATACGAAGCGGCTAGCAAACATCAGTCACTGAATTATGCAGTTCCTTTTCTCTCACGCCTTTCCTTCCGTAGCACCCATTCATCCACTTCTCTTTCTCTTTCGCTTTTCTTCTTCTCTTTTTCATCATTCTTCTCTTTCCCTATTGTCGCTTCCTAACCGTAGACAATACACTTCCTAATACATAATACAGTATGCTATAAAAAAGTGTATGACATGAAACTGACCTGAACTCATCATTTCCTGTTTTACTCAATTTTTACTTTCCTTGCCCTATTACCATAGGTAAGAAAAGTATTGCTTTCCGAAAAAAATTAAGGTACCACAATTTCTAAATTTCTATACGTTTCAAGGTCCCCTGAGTCCGAAAAAGTGGTTTTTGGGTATGGTCTGTATGTGTGTATGTGCGTCTGTTACACGATATCTTCATCTCCCAGTTGACGGAATGACTTGAAATTTGGAACGTAAGGTCCTTACACTATAAGGATCAGACACGAACAATTTCGATCAAATGCAATCCAAGATGGCGGCTAAAATGGCGAAAATGTTGTCAAAAACAGGGTTTTTCGCGATTTTATCAAAAACGACTTCAACGATTTTGATAAAATTCATACCTGGAATAGTCATCGATGAGTCTCTATCAACTGAAACAAGTCCTATATCTGTAAAAATTTCAGGACCTCCGCCCCATCTATGCAATGTTTGATTTTAGATTCTCAATTATCAGGCTTCAGATAGAATTTAAACAAAAAATTCCAAGTGGAAAAGATAGAGCATGAACATTTCTGCAATTAATGTCCAGTAACATTTTCATCTAAAATTGGAAATAAGCTTGAAATCCGAGAAAATGTGATTATTAAATTGCAAAACTGTTGGCAAGTGTTGGTTCTATTAGATCATTCACTACGAAGAGATAGCAGACCTCGTGTGTCTCTACCGTTATTGTCCTATCACCAGCTGTCTCAAATCTTTGAATAGTAGACTTGAGGTGTGCGGGAACACTAGCGTCAGGTGATCAATTTTCATAACGGCAAGGAAAGTAGTGTGAGTGCGCCACACCAGATTTTTCTGTTCTCTTTTACCGTTCTCTCATTTTCTCGGTCGCCTCATTATTCATTCCCTTTCTATAAAGATGATAATATGTCAGGCTAATATGTTTACTTGTTAATCTGTACTGTATAGTACAGTGTAATAAAGGAGAGAATTGGCTCATAGACGTACGGGTAGGAAATTCACGAGTCACGCATCATCACGTCTGAACTACTAGACTGATTTACTTAAAATTTACATATAGATTATTTATCATTCGAAGATGGTTATTGGCCTACAACAAATTCTTCAAGACTATGGTGGGTCACTTATTCAGTTTGTCAGGTTTGTAATTAGACACTTGCGGAGCACGGGTTACCTGCCAATCCAAAAATAAAATCGATATAGAATCTGATAGAATTGATATCCAGAATCGATTAATCCTAAAATCGATCGGATATGGGCTTCTCTTCTCATTTATTGTTTCATCATCATCTTTAACTGTAGATAGATAGATAGTTTGCACTTTACAACATATAGGGCCGGTTTCTGAGCTCGAGATTTAGCTAAGTCCTAGACTTTAAACAGCTGGAGTCAGAAAATTGGCTTTCCAAAACGGGGCGTAGTCGCAGCTTTTACAACAGTAGTCGTAGTTTTTATTTAATCATTTCTATAATTGGAAACGTTTTTTCCTTGCCGAAATCAGGCATTCCTAAATAATTCAAAATAGCTGAAACTTTACAGTATTTTCTCTTTATTTTATTTTGTGTTCAATTTTCTTGTTTTTCGAATTTTAATTCAAACGTGACTATGACAATGACTGCGACTACGCCCCGTTTCGGAAAACCAATTTTGTGACTCCAGCGGTTTTAAGTCTAGGACTTACCTAAATCCCGAGCTTGGAAACCGGTCCTTAAAGTTACTGTACTGATATGATTGAAGATGAATTACAGCAATTCGGTTGGGAAATTTGATAAATTGAAAAATTGTGAAGTAGATGGATATCGCATATGTAGACAGAATGCCAACAGTTATCCCTGTGATAGCTCTCAATTATTACAAACCAACAGGTGAAAGAGAGACGTTGGCAGACCAAGGGAAGAAGCGGTCTCGAAATTAAGCACGATTATAAGGATGAATTTTTATTACAATCTTATTATTGGTGAAAATTTCGATTTCTAAAAAGCTGTTTCAAAGACAGGCAATCATGTCTATACTGTGGAAGTAAGAAGAGAAATTGATAAATGTTGGTTGATTTGCAGAAATGAATGCGTTTTTCCAACCATGTAGAAGTTCCACATATTCAATGCATAGTAAACTTTTTTCTCATTTACCCGTTTCTCTCAAAATCAATGCATAACAATTAACCAATTCTCTTATTTACTCTGTCATCCTTCTTTCCATCCTCTTCCTCCTAACTTCTTCTGTTCTCCAGTCCTTATTCTCTATTTATCTAAAATTATTTCCCAATTTGTCATATCCATCCGCTTGGACATTGATAGTTTAAGCATTCCAACCTATCCTTACCTTACATGTACAGTATTTGCAATTAGTGTTCCTGAACCCACTCAACAAGCCCCTATATTCCCTCAGACGATTATACAGTACTAACATGTCAGCGTGTGTAGACCATTCCAATTTACATATCTTACTAACACACCTGTCCATGAATTGTGACTGAATACTCACTCTAATTTTAAGGTGCGTACAGATATACGAGCCGCGAACATGAGCAATTCACTTCCAATCAGCTGACTATATCTGTATTTTTAAAGAAACGGTAAAATACAGATATAAAAAGCTTGGCATCAGCTGATTAAAAGTGAATTGCTCATGTTCGCGGCGCG
>NC_052505.1:98537238-98594497 GCF_014356525.2 Nilaparvata lugens | reverse complement strand
CAACCCTTCGAAATTCAAAATTCATCAGTCATATCTCGAATACGTATTCTCTGAGTGTTAATCTTTGGTGAAAACAGAAATTTTAAACTTAACCCCACTTTGGACTATTTATGTGCCAAAATCTAGGAATTGAAGAAGTTTTGGGCAATTGCCTGTTTTTCTTTCCAAATATCGTGTTTGAGACTGTTCTAATAAATAAATAAATAAGTAATTCTGTAATTCTATAGCTACAATGTTACGATCTGAATTATCCCATGTGATCAGAGCTGTGGTCAATTCATTCAAAGTAATGATGTAATATTGTAGCTACAACAATATGATCTGAAACGAACTTTGAAGACAATTGTGGTCGGATGATATTATGATAATAATTGCGCTCATTGAGAGCAAGAATAGTACATAGAAAAGTACTGTATATAGAATAGTATATGGCTATATACTATCCTTGCATTGTGAGTACCACTAATGGAGTGACACAATTTGAATTATTGCACACAGAAACTCACAATGCTCCAAGATTTATCGGCTGCAACAATGTTACAAAACTCTGTCATGTACTGGAATTTTGATAGTGATAACTGTCGTTAAGATAGTAAATCATAATAGTTCATCGCCGATTATCATAACATTGTGATTTATGATCAAATTATGATTTAACAATCGTGATTAGTCAATTCGTGTAACCTGCGGCTTCAATCTCCAACTATTTGACCATCTTCTGTGCTTGGTTGAGGATTTCAGGACTTCTATCCAAATCTATCTTTATTGATTATTCTATTTTATTTATTTACAATGCAAATGACACTAATGTAATAACATTGGTAGATAAAATAATAAGGAAGTCCTTGTACTATTATTATTGTGATTATTGATTCATACAATAAATAGATCATCAAAATGATAGGAAGAGAAAAAATAAGGTAACCTTGTGCTATTCCTCTCCAACTTTAGATAAGGTCACACATAGTCCGAAATAGGTTAAGTCTTGTAGTTGTTCACTTAACAAAATTCTCATTATCAGTTGACAAAATTATCAGTCCTTAATTGTTTTCACAAAGTAGATTTTTAAATTTAGATGCTTCTATCTTGATCAATTAAGGAAATAATTATTGACTTTTACACGCACGTGATAGGAAATTCACGAATGACGCATCATCACGTCTGAACTGGACTGATTAACTTGAAATTTTGCATAATTATAGATCCTTAATTTACCGAGAATGGTTATAGGCCTGTGTGGTGAAGGTAGAGTGTTATCATCCGATAATTTTGGTTATCATCTTTCAACACACCTGTCCCAGTACTCAGCTCAAACATATCAAATCAGATGGAGATACACATCAGATAAAGATACAAATCATCTATATAATAAGAGAGAGTAGGGTTGTGTTTGTTCGTGTGTTCGTTTGTTCGTTTGTTCGTTTGTTCGCATCAAAACATGTCAACTTGTGGATTGCATACCGGAAAAACGGGAATGATTTAGATCTCCAAATTTTGAACATAGATTCTAAAAATATCAATCTCGTGCACCTGGAAGCCCAAATTTCAATTCTCCTTCTAGATTTTTCAGAATTAATGTTCAAATTCATCTATGCTACCGTAGGCTACATGAAGTTCCATAGCCCAAAGTGTGTTTTTCTATGAGCAGGTTATAATCGTGTTATAAGACTATTGTTTTAGAGCTTCTATTTAACGCAGCGGTGAAACGCTTGCTTACGGAGCTATAGTTCCCCTCGGTTCGAATCCCCGATCCTTCCCATTTTTTTGTTCTTAATTTTTTCCCTCGAAACGTATTATTATCAATTATTTTTTGAAAGAATTTGTTTTCATTACTATTGAACTTGAATTTTATCAAATAATTATTTTTAATGTAAAACTTTGCCACCAGAACAAATGAATTGGACATAGTCTTCATGCTGTAGGCCTATAATGAATTTCATAAGAAAAACATGAATAGATCACATAAAATAAGTAATAATTTATATTATTCAGTTATAATGTACTATCAGAACGAATTCCCAGTGAAACGAGTACTTTAGGTATTTTGTTTGGAATTGGGAAACAAAAGGCTGCCTGATTCAAATTGAGGAGGATCCTAATCGAACTAAAATTTATTGATGTATTGGAAAAATCAATATGATTCTGTGAGGTTTTCAAGTATTATGTATTCTCAGTTTTCTATACTATAATAAAGGAAAGAACTGGCTTATACACGTAAGGAATAGGGAATTATGTTTGACGCATCATCACGTCTGAAATATACTCAACTGATTAATTTGAAATTTTGCATATAGATTCTTCATTAACCGAGAATGGTTATAGGCCTATTTTCAAATTTCGAATTTTTTACTACGTCAAGTTTTCATATTGCAGTTTTAAAATAGACCCTTGCGAAGCACGGGTTACCTACTAGTTTCCACTAAAAATAGAGTTGCGTTCCATCGGTTGAGAACTATACTGAGGTCCACGTTATAATGACAGTGTTCGATTAGCAATGGTATTCTTATCCTTGTCTATCATTCAACAAAGCGGATAGCGCTATCTCTTTCTTGCTTCGTTCTGTTGCCAGATCGTCGTTTAACAATGTAGAATTATTCATTAATTCGAAAAATATTTCATCTTAATCATAAAAATTTAATAAGAAATTATTGAAAAATTTAATTCCTTGCTAAATAAAATATAATTGATTATTTTAAACGAGAATGAACAGTTAATATTACATCAATTAATCAGCTACCGTCTATAGAAGGCATTGACAAGACAGAGAGAGCTACTTTGTTCCCCTATATTTCTTTACTGCCATTATAACGTGACCTAACTACAGTGCTGTAACCGGAAAAATACTTTTGTCATCAACCTTTATAACACTTAGCTCTCAGGTATAACATCTTTGCAAAATGCTGAAAATAATAGTCAAGTTGAAACGTGGCGCTATCGGAATAATCAATCTAAAACCTGGTAATTTACGCTTATATCACGCTAGAGCCTAATAGTGGAAGTTTGAAACACCAAGAGTCTCATTATGGGGATTTATGGATATCCTTACGTTGGGTATTCTCCAGGAATTACTTTATCAGCGTTTACTCGAGTTTCTTGATACAGTATCATAGTCTGAAAAGTGATCCCAGTTGATGTTACGATTATTAATGTTCCCCAGGAATGAACACTTTATCATGGAATTCACATTTTCGAATTTATACTCATTTGGAAGCTTATGGAATGAAGAAGTTTCTAAAATATTGAAACCACTATAATCACCCGGAAAAAAACGAGAAAAAACGGTTTGAAATTTCACTTTGAATTTGAAGAATAGCATTTTTTCAGGTTTAAGCAATGATAAAAAACTAAAAAATATCTTACAACTAATAAAATTACATTAATCTTGTTTGAAATGTGTTTCTCTTTTCAACAATATCCTTTAAATTGAAATTCGACAAGTAGTTTTCGAGTTATTGAGTATTAATGACCGGAAGTAGGCATAATTATTCTGAAAATATTGAAAAATCTATATATCTCGAAAACTAAGGTCGATAAGGGAAAAGTTTACTGAACATTTTTTGTCAGAAATGTCTAGTAGAATCTATGGTCAATGGCTGTTACAACCTTGGTGGGACACTCTGTATAAAAGCGAAATGGCACTCACTCACTGACTGACTCACTCACTCACTCACTCGCAGAACTAAAAGCTGCGTACACATACTCGTGCTTCCAACCCGCACCGAGCACGCTCCTCCCTCGTACCGCCCACGTACCACCATCGCACAGCAATCGCTCCGCCTCCGCTCTCTACTCGCACCGATCATGAACGTTACGGAAGATAGTAGATTTTCTCGCGTTCCCCGGTCGAACCATTGTTGCTCGCCGGTCGATCATCAATCGCTCTGCTGGAGTGACGTTCGGTTGCGGAGCGGAACGAAAGTCTGTACGCACCTAAAGATCTACCGGACCAAAAACGTTCAAATTTGGTAGGTATGTTCAGTTGGCCCTTTAGAGGCGCACTAAGAACGGATTTTGTAAATTCCAAAGATACGCCCAAAATCTGCGTTTTTCCAGCTTTTTTTCAGCGTTTTCTCAGCTCTATCGAGAACAAATGAACAGAAAATGTTCAAATTCAGTACAAAAGCTCAGCTATGGTGTAATAATGTTGAGTTGGAAGGAATTTGCAATAACGTCAAAGATACGCCCAAAATTAGCGTTTTTCCAGCGTTTTTTGCGCTTTCTCAGCTTTATCGAGAACAAATGAACAGAAAATGTTCAAATTTACTACAGAAGCTCAGCTGGGGTGTAATAATGTTGTGTAAGAAGGAATTTGAAATAACGCAAAAGATACGCGTTTGAAAAATGCGAAGCGAGCCCGCTGATCTCATTTTTGGACGATCCAGTCGGTGGTCCAAGGGGCGGAGCGTCCTGGCTAGACGGATATGGCGAGCGAAGCGAGCCTGAAGTCTAGTCGTAGTATAAATTAGATTGGAAGCGTTTGAACTTTAGCCTGTGGTACTTTTCTAGAAGTTATATTATTCTGAATAATTATTGAATAAATAGAATGATCTTGTGTGATTGAGGAAGATTAAAATGAGAATAAATTGTCAATATAACTTAATTCCAGTATTCTAAGGAGAGAATTCAAATCCTCAGGAGTGATCCTATTTGATATTACCGTTATTTATATTTCGTGGGAGAATGACTATAATATTATGAAAAGGTTGAAAGATTGAAATTTACAAGTAAACCTATACAGAGTGGGTGAAAAGTCCGAGAACGGCTTAATATCTCAAACACAAAGGTAATTTGACGGTGGGTGTGATTGGGGATCCAACTAAAATTGAAAAAAAATACATTACTATGACTTTAAAAATCTGGTCCGCCATCTTGAATCCACCATTTTGAATGCAGCTTTATTTTTTAAAATAGAAAGGTGATCATGCGATACATGATTTCGATACGGAATTTTGAGCAATGATGAATGCAAAAAAGCAAACTAAACTCAGCAGTATTTGTTCTTAGAACCGTGAAGAAATTGCTGGATGCAGGAACGCTTAGAAGTGTTTATTTTGCTGTGTTCCATTCTCTTCTTCCATACGGTGTTATATTTTGGGTCAATTCAACTCATGCAATACATATATTTAGGATTAAAAAGTGGGCAGTTAGAGTGATGGTGGGTGAATCTATTAGAGCAAGTTGTGGAGATTATTTCAAAGAGTTAGAGATTCTCCCACTACCAGGTGTATATATTTTAGAGGCTCTTTGATTTATTGATAGGAATAAAGATGGGTTCAATACAGGAGAATTGTTCCACTCATACAATACCAGATATAGACAAAACCTCAGAGACGACATTCATCGAACTGGTATGTATGAGAGGGGGGTAAAGAGTGCAGGAATTCGGCTTTATAATTCATTGCCAACACGCATAAAAGCTCTTACAGGTGAAAAGTTCAGAATTAAGGTGAGGGAGGAGTTGTTGCAGGTTTGTCCTTATTCCAGTGAGGAATTATTTTTGCATTATAGAATGTAAAGATCGACTTAGATTATAATTGACAAATCCTTATACCCCTTTCATAGGTGGTCAGTGGTATGAAAAAAATGAAATGAAATGGTGAAAACCGCACATCGATATCTCAAACCTTTTAGAATATATTTATATTATCAATCAATACCACTCATGTAATTCATTTCTAATTTGCATGGTATTGATCGATAATGTGAATATCTTCTAAACGGTTTGAGATATCGATGTGCGGTTTTCCGCCATTCATTTTGTCTCGAAATTCTGTATTGACATCATGAATCGTATGACAACCTTCCAACCTTCCTATTTAAAAAGTTGCATTCAATATGGTGGAACCAAGATGGTGGATCAGATTTGTAAAGTCATAGTAGAGTAGTATTTTCAATTTGAGTAGGATCTCCATTCACACCCACCTTCAAATTACCTTGTTGTCTGAGATATGAAGCCGTTCTCGGACTTGTATGATCAACTCCAATCTGGAATACTAAAATTATTGGAATGTAGTATATTAAATTAGAATCAGAACAGTTTTGGGGTTCAGTATGTGGTACTTTTCTAGAAGTTGTAAAATATTGAATGATTGGATAAATTAAATCTTTTTCTTAAAAATAAAAATAGAAATCTAAGTACTCTTTTTAAAAGAGTAGCCCTAAGAGTAGTATCTTTTTTAAAGCGTACTTTTTTTCAAGAATAGCCCTAACGTAAAAAAGACAATATTTTTCTTGTATGATTCAGGAAGATTAGAATACGAATACTTGACAATTTGACTGAATTCCAGTGTTTCAAATTTAAGCAAGTATCATGAATGATAGCTACTTCTCTCTATCTTATGATAAATGAGGGATGTTGAGAAATATTTATGTGAATCCTAATGATCAATTCTAATCTTGCGCGATTGAGAGAGATCAAAATACAAATAATTGACAGTATGGATTCCAGTGTTTCAAATTGAGCATCAGGGATCATGGATGAGAGCTACTACTCTCTACCTCATGATGAATGAGAGTATATGAATATACGTTGAAAATCTCTCAATACCTTCAAGGAAAACACAAGTGAAACGATATTCTATTAACGATATTCTACGATATATTATTGTAAGAGACTCCATCATTTGGTAGAGAGTTAGTGGGGAGGATATTTTGAATATTCTTTCCGAAAAATGGACATTGATATGTCCAAAGCTCCGCCAATTTATGTAGATGCATAACAATATGATTATTATCTATAGTTATTATATTACAAATTGCTTTTTCATATCATATACAGTTCAATAATTATTTTCGTAGTCTATTATGTAAATTCATCTATAATTTTGCTGTATTGTAATCTATTGTATATAAGTGTATAAGCCAGTATATATTGTAATCTACATAAATAAAGTACACAATCAATCAATAAATCAATCAATCAATCATAGAGGAAAGATAGCACAAGAACGTATCCCATAGTATAGGACATTTTTATGTTCCAATTCTCAATGTAAACTTTAGCTGAGTTCTTCTTCTTCGTGGAGCTATGTATGACGCTCGTAGTCTTTCATAATGTGCCGTTCTTACACTGTCATCTGGCCAAAACCATAATAATAGACTCTAGTTGACAGTAATCAAGTGAAGCAAAGGAATATATTGCAGTAGTCAGAGGTATTCGGGGTGATTTACAGCATTTAATTGGGATTTTCGTTTAATAATTATTATTCATTAATTAGCATTTGAACAAAAATGCATCTTCCAATTTATTTCCATCAAAAGGCATTTTTCAAATTTCTCTGTGAATCTGTAAAATTTCAATGTCTGCCAAATTATGAAAGAGGTGAATGAATAAAAGTGATCTGTGGATATCAGTGGATGATGAAACTACATCGTATTGGAATTAACCATGTCAATTCAAATCAAATCAAATCAAATCAGTTTATTTCCACATTTGGTACATTAAAAGAATATGTAAAAGTGCATACATTTCATTGTTTTTACAATATTTCAAACAGGTTATTTATTTATTTTTTTTTTTTTGGTGCATCAATAATGTCCGCTACAAGAAGACGTTTGATAAGAGTGAGAGGCATTAGGTTAGAGATTAGTTTCGAGATTAGAGAGAGATGGAGATTTGGCTATAGATTAGAGGAAGGGAGATGGAGATCTCCAATTAACTGATAATCGAGCACTGAACTGAGAAGGAGGTTAGCGCAAGGTGAATGATTCCCCTAATCATCTGGGGGGAAGAGTCCAACAGAATTCTCCAAGGAGAACTACTGGTATAAACGGGGTAGTTTATGACATTTATGACAGTTCATAACATTTATGACAGTAATTCTAGTTCATTTGCCTTCTTTTCCTTCTAATAAGGAAGTGTTTACATGAGATTATACTATTCACACTTGAAGTATAGTTAGATCCACGTTGTAATGTCAGTATTTCATTAACAATGGTGTTGCTTTCCTTGTCTATCATTCAACAAAGTGGACTGCGCTCCCATTTTGTAACTCCAAAGCGTTCCCAGATCGTTTCTCAATTATGTAGAAAAACTAAATTAACAAAACACTCAAACTAAATCTTGGAAATTGATTATCAAATCATTGAAAAATATTTTTCTTGAGGAATAAAATATTATCGGTCATTCTTGAGAAGAATGAACTGTTAATACTTCATTAGATAAACTGGTATCAGCTAAATTTAATTGTGGAAGGCAGTCGCAAAACAGAGAATCGGCAACACTGTTTGCCTATCTTTCTTCACTGACATTATAACGTAAGCCTCACCATAGATCAGCATCATACGAACGGTTTCCAACATCATTTTTTATCCAAACAATATTTTTTCTTGAGGAATAAAATATAAACGGTCATTCTCAAAAAGATTCTGAGAATGAACCGTAAATATTTCATTAGACAATTATACTGGTATCAGCTACATTTAATTGTGGAAGGCAGTCGCAAAGCAGAGAATCGGCAACACTGTTTGCCTATCTTTCTTCACTGACATTATAACGTAAGCCTCATTATTACGGATCAGCATCATACGAACGGTTTCCTACATCATAGTTTAAACGGCAAGATGAAGCTATGAACGAATGAACCCTCATAGGTTGAATATCCGCTGAAGTTTTCTCACCAACAGAATTCCTTACCTTGTTTACCTTCTATTTCTTCACCTTTACCTTGTATTCCTCATAATTATTATTGTTCTACCTAATTATTGTTATAAAACAGTTATTCATCATCATAATATTGTCCAAAAGTTTCTATGATGAGTGAATTGGTATTCCAAAAGAAATCAAAACGTTCAATAAATCGAATGAACTTTCATCTCGACAGGAATACAGAGTGTCCCAAAAGTAAAGTGCCAAACTTCGGGAATAGGTTTTTTCGGTCAAAATAAAGAGAAAATGCGGAATAATCTTTCACGAGATATTAGCCATTTTGTATTTTTTACAAAATAATTTTCATCTTCAAAGTTTCGCAAATGATCGCTATGAGAATCGGTAGGTATGTTCAACTGAAAGAGATGAATTGTAGAAAAAATATTCAACTTTGTCCAATTCGAAAATTCAAAATGACGGCCATTTTAAACTCTCAATCCGAAATTGCGGGAGAACGGTGATAGATAGAGAAATTTACCAAGAATACATTTTTTTTTTAAATTTTATTTCCAATCAGTCAACCTCCAAAAAAATGAGAATCGGACAAAGCATAACAGAGAATCAGATGTACAATGAAATGTGTGTTACGAGGCAGCAAAACATGAATACATCACAGTAAGCTATTTGAAAAAAATTATTCAAAACAAAATTCAATTCTAACGCAAGACAGCTTTTCCAAAGCTACAGCAAATTTACAACAAATTTTCCACATGTCCTCCATCCATTCTTATGACACTATCCATCATCTTTCTCATCGACTCCACACATTCCATTGTATCTCTGTTATGCTTTGTCCGATTCTCATTGTTTTGGTGTTGACTGATTGTAAATAAGATTTCCTAAAAAAATTTCTGGTAAATTTCTCTATCACCGTTCTTCCGCAATTTTAGATTAAACGTTTAAAATGACTTTTTTTGTGTAGTTGAGTAAAGTTTTTCATTCAGTTTAAAATGACCGCAATTTTGAATTTTCAAATTGGACAAAATTGAATATTTCTTCTACAGTTCATTTCTCTTATTTAAACATACCTATTGATTCTCATAATGATCGGTTGAAAACTTTGAAGATAAAAACTATTTTTTAAGAAGTACAAAATGGCGAATATCTCGTGAAGAAAGCGTTTTAGGGGGAAATTTATTCTGCATTTTATCTTTATTTTTACCCATAGAACCTATTCCCGAAGTTGGCACTTTACTTTTGAGACATTCTGTATAAACCTTGAATTGGTTTTTTGTCCACAGGCCTCCGAAAAGGAAATCATCTGGGTGATGAGGATATCAATATTTGTTGTTGGTATTCTCTCTACTGTCATGGCGCTCACAATTCCTTCCATCTATGGGCTTTGGTGAGTGAATTCAAATATACACTGTTAGACTATACAAAATTCATCAATATATAAATATGTAGCTGGCGAAGTTTCTGTTGCAAATATTTGTCAATTACTTCCACAATTGGTTTTGTATTTCCTCTGATGAAGAATCGATATTCAATCGATACATCGATATTCAATCGATACATCGCTATTCAATCGATACATCGATATTCAATCGATACATCGATATTCAATCGATACATCGATATTCAATCGATACATCGATATTCGATAGTCAATACACGTGACTTACTTGAAATCGATCTGGTCCTAGTTGAATAAGGTGGAAGGTTGAACTCACTGATAAGGTTGATAAGCTGGAGTTCATTAATGATGAGTCGCAGACAATGCATTCCGACAAAACATCTATTTAGTAGCCTATTATGAAACAGATCAATAAATGGATGAAGATCCTTCCATATTGTGATTTGAGAATATTGATTCAACACATATATTCATTCAGAATATTGATTTGATATTCAACTTGGAATTATAGCCTACTTACGAATAAGGTGGTTACCTACTTACTGTGCTTTATTCTGGAGTACAAAATCATACAAAATTTATACGAAAGAGGAGGTTATAATGTATTTTATAGTTTATACAGAAAGGTTCTATCTATTCACAGTGGATTGAGATTGAGATTCCTAGTGGAATGCAAACATCTCTCTCACAAGAGCCCGGTTGCACAAAAGCCGAAAATTTTTAATCCTGATTAATTTCACGTGAACCAAATCAGAGAAGACCATTTAAAAAAGATGGATCTACTGGATTTAATCAGGATTAAAAATAACCCGCTTTTTTGCAACCGGCACTTAGTACCTGAATGATTACAAAAGTTCAACAGCTGAGTCATAATTTTGTCTCAGCCCCATACACATGCACTCACTCACTCACTTCCATTATCGACAGACGACGAAATTATAAGCTGTTTTTCCAAGGATGAATAATTATTATCCTTTTATGTCTTTCAGCGAGTTTTCCCAGGCATGAGACCTAGTGTAATCGAATTTTTATATCATAAACCTACTATGTTCCAAATCTCGTGAAAATCGTTGGAGCAGTTTCCGAGATCCGTTGGACATAAATAAATACTTTTTGAGTAGTTGAGAAGTTGATATTGTGGTAATTATTCATATTGAATGAAAAAGACTAAGAAATTGTCAAAAAACCACTGATTTATTGATAATTAGAAAGACCGGTTTCGGTTATTACACCATTGTCAATCTCTGGTTAATCAGAGATTGACAATGGTGTAATAACCGAAACGGTCTTTCTAATTATCAATAATCAGTGGTTTTTGACAATTTCTTAGTCTTTTTCATTCAATAAATAATACCCAAATATAATTATAAATAGATATATACATTAATTGCTCGCTCAATATAATAGGATGAAATTCAAAAATATGAAATTTATAGTAGTATGATATGTATCTATATATATAAAAGTGAAATGGCATTCACTCACTGACTGACTGACTCACTCACTCACTCGCATAACTAAAAATCTACCGGACCAAAAACGTTCATATTTGGTAGGTATGTTCAGTTGGCCCTTTAGAGGCGCACTAAGAAATCTTTTGGCAATATTCTAACTCTAAGAGTTGTTTTTAAGGGTTTAAAGTTTGTCTTTTAGCATGTATATTCTTCTTCTCCCAATCTCTTAATTATAATTGAAATTTCCATATCATATGTTACTATAGAACTATAATCTAGATAGAGTACCTCTTCGAAACAGTTGTTAACTGGCAACTAAATTAATAATTTTGACGGGTTGGCATTAAGTTGAGTTGACTTTGTTAGGTTGGCATCAAGTTGAAGATTTAAATGCATTTATCGCGGAGAAATTGATTAGGCACTGCTACTTCAATCCTGGGAATATTATATTACTAGCCGTCAGGCTTGCTTCGCTCGCCATATCCGTTTAGCCAGACGCTTAGTCTGGACCCCTGACTGGATTGTCCTAACATATGATAAAAACGCTCAAATGAAAAATGCAGGCGAGCGAAGCGAGCCTGCTGATCTCATTCTTGGACGATCCAGTCGGGGGTCCAGGGGCGGACCCCCTGGCTAGACGGATATGGCGAGCGAAGCGAGCCTGACGGCTAGTTATGAATAAATCTGCGTATATTATCGCAAGAAATGCATTCCATTTCAACAAGTTTTTGTTGAACTATAATATACGAGTCCTTCAACACAAGAAAACGACTATAAAATGCCCACACACTAGACAAGTATCAACGGCGCTCTGAACATGAAGTTATTTATGCCCAGTACGTGAGTCCGTTATGCCCTTTTCCCGTAGGCTATCACAGGACTTTCAAGTTCCCAAAGAACAGACCCCAGGTGGGACGTCCACGTCATCCCATCGCACTAAAAGTGTCCAAATGCATCTTAATCGAATCAGCTCCCGTATATACCAAAATACTACGCAAGCTCCATTGAGTTGTTTCGGGGAGGTGAATTTGTAGGGATCGATCCCCCTGTGGGTGGGGGAGAGAGAATCCGGTGGAGGGGGGAGTTCATAGGAAAGGTCAAGAGTTCAAGCAGTGACCCACCGATTCGAAATTCCCTGCCATCCCACGCCTTGTGTGGGATGGCCGCTTCTAATTATGGCTCACTAATTGACAAATAATTATGGAACGCTGGGGCTGAATATCTCACACTCTCACAGTCTCTCTCCCTCTTACACGTTTAGCGTCAACGCTTTCCAGAGTGAGAAAACGTTACGCAGCCATGGGGTAAATACTGAACGCTCTTTCACACAAGAACAGGACTGTTTTTGGTGTGAGAGACTTTTATGTCTCCGCTATTCAACTAAATACTCTATTTAGTGCGAACAAAGTACTCTGTTTAGTGAGGAAATCTTCAATGTCTTTCCTTTCATTCACCAAACAAACGGAGCTTCAATATTAAATATTTAATTAATGTTTTCTAATATTGATGAAATTGATTCTTTTGTTAATGGGATGTTTCCAAACAAACGGAGCTTCAATATTAAATATTTAATTAATGTTTTCTAATATTGATGGACTTGATTCTTTTGTTAATGAGATGTTTTGAGATTCCTTCAACTGGAGAATTGAAGTTTATATGGGAAGGGAGGTTCCAAATTCACATATAGGACAATAATATGGCCAGCGTTATTGGAAGTTGAAAATCAAGATATTTCATTTCACTTCTGAAATTATTGATCATTTGAGACTAGATGCTGTAATATACTTTTCCTACAGTTACCTTGAAAAGTGGCCATTCCTGCACTGATTACAGAACGCAAAGAATCACTTTTCCGCTCTAGTGCACAAAGTATTACTTTGCGTACTCTTAATAAGTTACTTTGCTTATTATCTTGCAACCATCCCAATCAGCTGTTGACATTGTTGGTGTGTATTTTGAATGTGAATTTGTTCTATCTATATTTTTTCTGATTTTCAAATAAATAAAAATGAGAACTCATTAAATTATACATTTTGAATATTATTCATTATTTCAAATAATATTTTTTTCATTCATAAATTATTGATTGGTTGAAAAATTATTTAGAAATAATTTACTCAGAATTATTCGAATGTTTAAATCTATTTGATTAATTTAATTTTTAATTTTAATAAATGATCGATTATTAATTTTCAATTGGATTATCAAGTTAAAATGAGTTAAAGCTGTTATTAATAACAAAATTATACAGACAAACATTTGATGGATTTCAGCCATCATTTTACCCATAATCAACCACTTCTCATATTCAATGGTAACAATTGTAGGAAAAATTTCATATGAAATACGTGCGCAAAGTTCCTCTGCTGCACTCAAGAAACCATTCCGCCCTCGTCTACGGCTCGTGCATAAACGTTTCTTTCGGTGCAGCAAACTGTCACTTTGCGCACTAGTTGCACAAATAACTATTTTGTGAAATATTGGTTTGGAAGTCAGAATCAGGAAAGACTCAGACAAGAAAATTCGAATTTTCATAAGATTATATTCTACGGTTTTGGAAACAATATTTATATTTATCTTAATATGTCACAAATTTGGGATGATGCAACCAAAACTGAACACTCAATACTGATTCAATCTCGATTTAAACTCAAATTATTATTCAAACTTTGATTAGAAATAATCATCGAATGTAAGACTCTAGAGGTTGTAAATGATTGATTGAGCATAGCAACTTCAAGTAGCTTACTTATTTTTGAGTTGTGGGTCGAGTCGCTCTCTGATTGTTGATTTGTAATCATGTGAGTTTGTGGGTTTCTTTATATCTTTAACGATGAATTTCTCACACTTTTATCAATCAACTCCAAATTTCGAATTTCGAACCCAAAACAATCTTATTCTTCGAACCATTATACAGATCAAGTTCATTGGTCAACAAAATTGACTCATTCCTCTATCCTTTCTGAAAATACACTATGCTAAACTAATAACTATCATTGTTTTACTATCACAAATATCAGCTGTCAGCTGGACTATTAATTGCATGCAATTGAGAATCCAGGCAACTTTTCCTGACACTCCTCCACTGCTTTTAATAGAACAGTTGACAGAATATCAGCAAAGTTGTGAGCAAGTTCTCCAACCCGGGGAGAATAAATAAATATAGAGTGAGGTGCTACTCACTCAATAAATTCGAATGCAATATCATATCAGCTTCTCATCTTACAGGAGTTCGAATTCATTGTATTTTTTTTCTCTTTGTGAAAGATTAACTGTCATGATAGCCTCAAGACGTCACACTAATCAATTGGATTATCACTTTACCATATATAATATGTAGTATTCTTAAGTTATTTTTTCCAAGCATTTGCGATTTTTGTAAATTAATGTAATACAGTGAAATCTCTCTTAACGGACAGAGTTTTCAGGTCGCAACTGATCAATTTCAGGGCCTCTGACATGACCTAACGACTGCTTTTTAGGCAGCCGGGACCGACGGCTTAACGTGTCCATCCGAAACACGGGAGTGGCCCGAGATAAATATAACGGACACCTAAATATAACGGACATCTTTCAATAACGGCAAATTTTTATTCCCCGCCATTTCTCCATAAGAGGAATATACATCATTATCCCTAAATAGCAGACTCTCTCAATAACGGTTAACGGACACTTGGAAGGGACAAATTTGTGAAATAACGGACACCAAAAAGTGTTTTTTAGGACAAATAAAATTCCTCTTTCTGGCACATTAATTTGTGAGAAAGCTTTAGAAACAGCCCACAAGTTAGGTGTTAATGATTTTAAAGCATCGTCAGGTTAGAAAAATTTCGAAACTGACATAACATCTCATATAAAGCTGTTTGTGGAGAGATCGATTCTGTTGATGAAAGCATGTGTTAGAGTGGAAAGAAAAAAAATATTTATGTGAAGGCTTTGAACAAAAGAACATTTTCTACTATGATGAGACTGGTCTATTTTTCAGAGCTTTACCGGACAAAATTATGTGTTTGAAGGGTGAAAATTGTAAAGGAGGGAAAATTTCTAAGGAAAGATAAAAAGCTCTGTTGACTGTAAACATGATAGGTGAATTTGAATAGCCATCTATGATAGGGAAAGCTGCCGAACCAAGATTTTTCAAGAGGGTTAACATAAACCAATTGAATGTTCAATGGCATTCTAATAAATGCAGCCTTGATGACTAGAGACCTAATGACTGAGTTTCCATTCAATTTTGATAGAAAGATGAAGAGACAAAATAGAAGGGAGTGTTAATTTCTGTACAACGCTGCATAATTATCATCCTGTAAACATCACTTTGGAAAAATGTGAAGATGATCTTTTTTCCACCGAATGCTACTCCAGCCTCTCACCACTGGATCAAGGGGTGATAAAAAACTCAAAAGTTTTTATAGACAAAGTATTTTGCGTTATATTATAGCAAAGATGGAAGATGTTGCTACCCTCTACACCTTCTCTATATAAAAAAGTAAATGAACAGAAGTTCTCAATAGCGGACAACTCTGTATAGCGGACATTTCACTAATCTCCAGAGGTGTCCGCTATTGGGAGATTTCACTGTACTTTCTTTAACATTATCAAATTTGAATTGTATAGTTGGTACTTGAAGCAGAATAAGTGAACTGCAACTTCACTGTCAAACACAAGGTTTCTTATGTTGGCAGTGCCAAATATTACATAGATAATATTGTTATGCTCAAGTTGCATTTAATGTCCATTTGTATTACTTTTGTAATTATATTGTAGAAAATGTATTGTAATTTCTGACAATAATTTAACCCTCCTAGTACCACGTTGGGTCGTATCCGACCCCAGGCGCCATTGCTTATCGGTTTGTGGTATGTTGATGGGGAAACGCCACCCCCTTCCATGTAACCTTTCCTTCAGTATTTCTCCGGCACAGACCGAGCTTACGTTCGCGATACATAAACTTTCTTTATTATCGCCAATTTTATGTTAGTGTCAAGAACAGGGTCGCATCCGACCCCACATGGCCTTTCTTGTTCAACTTATTTCGATACTTATTGTTTGAATTAGACTATCAATTTGCGTTCTCGTTAAGTGGAATAGTTATTACGCACTTTTAGCTTGCATATACTGATCGTGGTAATGATAGAAATGATTTCAACTTGCAGATAGAAAGAGATCTGTATAGATGCATAGAAACCCTTATGAAGTTCCCAGAGAGAATGGAACTAGTTTTAAATTATAATGGATTATTTTTATCCTACCTAGGCATGTCATTAAGTATTTCTATGCCTTTTTTAGCAGATTTAGTTTTTAAGTTGTAAATACCAGCAAGCTTGTTCATGGTATAACCACACTCTGATGTAGATTTAGAACCACTGGAAAGCTGGAACTTTGTACTCATATTATAAAAAGTTTTTTAATCATTCAATTGTTTTTTTTCCATTTTTATATATGAATGTTCAAATAAATGATATTTCATTCAAATTTAAATGAATTTTTGTGAAGAAAAAATCATAATTGGAGACTGGGTCGAAACGACCCCACCCGGTCTTCTATGTCTCATGCACCATGTGGTACTAGGAGGGTGATTTCTGATCCATTCTGCATGTCCCTTCTCAATATTATAGCAATTTCTGTTCAATTTTCGCAGGTCAAGAAAATTTCAATAGATGCAAAATCCATTTCAATTTCTGATTTAATTTCCTTGGCAGGTCAATGTGTTCAGACCTGGTCTACGTGATCCTGTTCCCGCAGCTTCTGATGGTGGTTCACTTCAAACACCATTGCAACACATACGGCTCCCTCGCCGCCTACATTATGGCGTTCCTGGTGCGCCTCTCAGGCGGGGAGCCCCTCATGGGCCTGCCTGCCCTCATCCACTACCCAGGGTGGGACGAGGAGGAGCAACGTCAGCTGTTTCCCTTCCGCACAATGGCTATGCTCATCTCTCTCATCACACTGGTCGGAGTGTCTTGGGTCACCAAGTGAGTCTGCAATTCAAAGCTAACTAAATTTCAATGATTATTATTTTTTTTTATTTCATTGACAATTACAAATCATAATTATAATAAATAACAGTATAAAATGATTGGGAGAAGACAACAGGCATAGCCCAAAACTGTCTTCTCCCAAATTTTTACAAATAATGTTTCTACAAATAATTATATCAGCACTTTAACTGTATCACTGGTCTCTGAGACCGGTACAAAAATTTCGCAATGCATTATTGATACACCTGACTTTCCGTTTGGCTCCTCCCTCTCAGTAGCTGTTCGATGAAAATCAGAGAACAATTACTTTTGAAAAACAATTACTCCTGAAATCAGTAGGAAACAATCGTTTCAGTGGGATTAGAAGAGTCATTACGAACATAGCTGATAGTTTTAACCTCACTTTGGACTATTTATGTGCCAAAATCAAGGAATTGAAGAAGTTTTGGGCAATTGCCTGTTTCTTTTTCCAAATATCGTGTTTGTGACTGTTCTTATAAATAAATAAATAAATAAATAAATAGCCCCAGTGTATTGTTCACGCTATCCGGCATCGTACCGGACGATACGATTGGTGTTTCATCAATCCCGGTATTCCCGGTCTGTGATACCGGAGGATACGCTTTAACGCAACTCTTTAGTGGCTCATCTTTGAGTGCTACGTATCATTGAATAATATTGAAGAATAACAATCTACACAACCTAAAATATTTTTTGATTTCCGTTGGGGAAGTTTATCAACTGTAAACTAAGTTGCAGACAAGAAACAAACTCAGTAGAGACGAATTTATAATTTTTCTGGATATTACTGTTCAAGTACTATTCTCAATGAAATAATTTTGTCCAGTAAAGTAGAATAAGTAAAGATCCATAAATAAATAATAATTGATGCGGATTTCAGTGAACGGATCAAGAAAAATTCGTTGGATTTTCAGAGTTCACATTGTTCTCGAGTTGATTTTGTTTTGTTAAAGAAAAAAAAAGTATTCTTATTCATAATAATCACTTGTTAAGAATTTTAACGAAATTGTATTTTGTTTTTTATGGCAATAACTTTTGATTTGATTTCCGATCTCGTTTTTCTGTTTTCTCATATTATTTCTGATTCTATGATATGTGATTGTTCATTTCAGATGGGCATTCGAGACAGGACGACTGGCACCAGGCTATGACTGGTTCAAGTGTGTGGTGAACATCCCTGAAGACGTGGTGAGGGTGGGTGAACCGGCAGAGGGTGAGCAGATGTCCATGACTGCAGGAGCCATGGGTCGCATGTATGGTGCAGCCACCATGGTCGGAAAGGTATTTCATCTATGCAAAATATAATCATTATGTAATACCAATGTAATACTATCGGAACTGTTGAATGCAACATGGTACACTTGGGGTAACTTTCTTCAAAGTTTTTTTAGAATTTTTTTTAGAGATTCTATTTCTCTCAAAGAAATAATGTACTGCCAATTTGCGTTTCTCAAAATATTCAAGTGGTCATATCCCCTGAACGGGGAAGAATTCAGCTAATCCGTTCACAGGTTTGAGTTACTCGCATCAAGGAGCATAAGAAGGCAGAGTTGATAATGATTTTATTCCTCCCGAAAAAAATGATAAAAATAATGACCAATTCGCGTTTTTTGATATTCAAGTGGTCATATCACCTAAACAGTAGTGAATTATGCTAATCCGTTTGCAAATCCGAGTTCCTTGCATCAAGGAGCATAAGGTCACGACGTTTTAGCGATTTTCATTTCTCTTAGATGGACTATTCGTTTCACTCTATTACAAATTGAAAATCTCGGGTAAAGATAGTGTCAAGCAACAATTTTGAATCTATAGGAAGAGTAAAGTGGTGAGTCACAGATCCATTTTTGTTTACGAATAAATAAAAAAAAATCTAGTGTGGCGCACTCATACAACTTTCCTTGCCGTTATGAAAATTGATCACCTGACGCTAATGTTCACGCGCATCTCAAGTCTACTATTCAAAGATTTGAGCCTGCTGGTGACAGGGCGATAACGCTGGAGACATACAAGGTCTGCTATCTCTTCATAGTGAATCATTTAATAGAATCAACAGTAGTTGCCCATAGTTTGCAATTGGATAATCACATTTTCCCGAATTTCGAGCTTATTTTCAATTTTAGGTGAATATGTTACTGGAAATTAATTGTAGAGATTTTAATGGTCAATCTTTCCCACTCAAAATTTTTTGTTTAAAATTGTATCTGAAGCCTGATAATTGATAATCTAAAATCAAACTTTGCATAGATGGGTGGAGCTTCTAAAATTTTTACAGATATGGGACTTGTGGCAGTTGATGGAGCTTATCGATGACTATTGTAGGTATAACTTTAATCGAAATCGTTGGAGCCGTTTTCGAGAAAATCGCGGAAAACCCTGTTTTTGAAATATTTTCACCATTTTAGCAGCCATCTTGAATTGCGTTTGATCGAAATTATTCGTGTCGGATCCTTATATTTTAAGGACCTTAAGTTTCAAATTTCAAGTCATTCCGTTGATTGAGAGATAAGATATCGTGTAGACAGACGCACATACACTCTCTCTCACACACACACACACAACACACACACACACACACCACACAACACACCACACACACACACACACACACACACACACACAACACACACACACACACACACACACACAACACACACACACCACACACACACCACACACACACACACCCACGCACACACATAATATACAGACAGACCAATACCCAAAAACCACTTTTTTCAGAAATACCTAATTTTTTTTCCAAAGCAATACTTCCCTTACCTATGGTAATAGGGCAAGGAAAGTAAAAAGTATATGAAGCCCACTTATTATATTTATTGAAGTGAGAAACAGGTAATCTTGAAATAGAACTAAATAAATATCATTATAACTTGGTTTTCACATAACATAGAAATAAAACCTAACTGTACACTGAACGATTATTATTTTGGTTAATATAGTGCTAAGCAACAATCACTTCGAATTCTGTTCTAGAAGGTATTTTATTGTATTTTATATTGGTTGGATGAAGTCAGAATCTTATTCAGAATTGTGTATAAATTCATATGAATTATTGGTATCCCTGCCAAAGACAAGATTTCCTTTACATGCCATTCTGCATAGTGAATAACTCTTTTGCTTGACACTGTCTTGACCGGAATCTTCACTTAAAATTGTTATGGGCGATAATATAATTTTTGTCATAGTCATTCAATTTCAGCTGTTTTACATCCCTGAAATCAAGCCGGTAAACAGCTGATTGTAGAACAAATAAACATTATGATTCTCATTACAGCATACTAAACTGTAATGAATTCATATTATGTTTCCTTACAGTTGAGTATGTTTCCTAGTTCCGAATTTGGAACAGCAAAACTGTTCCTATAGCCGCCTTTCAGCGCTCCAGGTGGAATTTTTGTCAACTACAATCAAGAAATTCCTTATTTGAAACTTGTGAACTAGGTTTGTTTATAGAATGCATGTAGTAATGTCAGCACAAGCAGGTAATGTTTGCTGTTTCTCAATTATTCTTTTACATTCCTTAATCACAACATCAAATTAATGATTGGGAGAGAATCAACAGGATAAACCCAAAACTGTTCCTCTCCCTAATTTTGATAAAAATAGATCATTAATAGGTCTTTTCTAGATTATTATGACAAAAAATAGTGTAAGCTACTTGGACGTGAATGTCTTTTGCAGTGCTCGAATGAAATTCTAGTCTCGGCTAACGCCTCGACTAGAAACATCATTCTCGCCTGCAAAACGGCCCTTCCCGTCCTTGTGACTTAAGATACTATTATCAACAGAGCTGTCTGTAGTCATATTACAGCAAGATATGCATTATGAGCATATTGTTCAGCAACAGATGGAAGCCACAGTTCATTTTTCCAGAAAATGTTGCTTGGCACTAATTCATCCCGACCCCTTCACTTAATGGTGAGTAACGATCTGATCTTATTTATTTAAAGGATGAGATGAACGGCCGCATAAATCCCGCCCTGGAGACGGACGACGACGATCCCGCACTGGATCTGGCGGATCTGCGGCAACGCAACGTGGCCAGCGGAGCGGCTGCGGCGGCGGGACGAAACGCAAGCGGGGGCGGCGGCGGCGGAGGTGCGGGACACATGAACCCTGGACCCGCTGCTACGGGCATTCAGGGGCAGACCTCGCTCTAAGCGGGGCACGGGTGGAGTCGGTGGACCAGTGGGCGGAACTCTGATCGGGAAGGTTAACATCTGAGATGCTATTGAACTAAGAGGAGGGTTTATATCTGAGAACTAGTTTTATGAAAATACATTTTCTAGAATATGACACTGGAAAAGTGTCACTATCCAACTAAATATTCACAATACAATTCCTCACAGGAGTAGTGAAAGAAGAAGAAGAAGAAGAAGAAGAAGAAGAAGAAGAAGAAGAAGAAGAAGAAGAAGAAGAAGAAGAAGAAGAAGAAGAAGAAGAAGAAGAAGACAGGAGAAGAAGAAGAAGAAGAAGAAGAAGAAGAAGAAGAAAATGATGACGAAGAAGAAGAAGAAAGTGATGATGAAGAAGGAGAAGAAGAAGAAGACTGAGAAAGATGAGTGTGGGAAGAAGAAGAAGGATGAGTAGGAGAGGAAAAATAGTGATGAGAATATGAACGAGATATAAAAAGCAGCAGGAGAGTTGGTGAAGGAAGAGGTTGATCAAAGAGATTGGAAAAAAGACACAAAAAAATGAGAGGAAGAAGAGAAGAGGCGAAATTGGGTGGAGAAAAGGAAGAGAGGAATAAGAGAAGAGGCAGGATTAAGTAGAGGAAAAGGAAGATATGAAGAATGAGCAGGAGGAAGTGGAGGGAGAATAATATTAGAAGACAGGAGAGTATTCATTCTCTTCAGGAAAGTATATACTCTGAATTATACTATATGAAAGACAAACGGATTGGGATTCTAATCGGGAAGGTCTACATAAAGTAAAAGGAGTACTCTCTATGAAGGATATACTTTAAAAAGTGATATAAAGATTGGGCTGGAATGCCACCAGGAAGGCTTGTGTACAAGTAGTCTCATACTCTTCCCAGAATATACTCTCTGGGAAGGCTATGGAACTATTACTATGGAAACTATGGAAAAATGAGGTAGTTCTCTTATATACGAGGAAGGTATACATCTGAGAAGTAGTCTGATATCCTCTCCAAAATTATTATGAAAATGACTAGAATATTCTACTCTTACTAGTAAAATTTACATCAGAAAAATCGTTGGAGAGTTTTATTATATTTATATTAATTTTTCAATTATGAAGTGAAGAAGGAGCAGGAGGGAGTTGAGGAGGAGTAATGAGGATGAGGAGGAGAAGGGAAGGATAGAGAGAGAATGATAAGGGGGAGGATAAAAGGAGAGGAAGAATGAAGATTATGAGGAGGCCGATAAGAGAGGAGATGGAGGAAGAGGTGAAGAAATAGGACGTGGAGGAGGATGAAGAATGAGTGAGAGGAGAAGGAAGAGGTGGTAGTGAAGAACGAGGAGGGGAAGAAGGAGAAGGAATAAGAGGAGGAAGAGAAGACATCGAGGAGAATATTCAATAAGGAGGTAAATAAATATCTGAGAATGTCTCTCGAAGGTTTACATCGTAGAAATTGAGATATAAAACTGGTATACAATAATAGTCATTGAGATAATGGAATTTGAAAAAAATGTGAGTATTGTTAACGTGACCTTAAGGAGACAGAATGTCCGTGTTTCAGCTGAATCCAAAGGTGCGTACAGATATACGCGCCGCGAACATGAGCAATTCACTTTTAATCAGCTGATGCCAAGCTTTTTATATCTGTATCTTACCGTTTCTGTAAAAATACAGATATAGTCAGCTGATTAGAAGTGAATTGCTCATGTTCGCGGCGCGTATATCTGTACGCACTTTAAGAAGTTATAGACGGCATGTAGGCTACTGATGTACCAAATATTTTACAAAATAAATGTCAGAGATTCCTTGTAAGAAGTTCAAAACACTAGTTGGTAGAGGTATCTTCATTCAACCAAGCAAACATAATATCGTGTGATACCGTACTCCCATTCTCTCCTACAGATTGTATACTGTAAGTTTGATAGTACGCGTATTGATACGTCTGGGCAGAGAGGAAATAATACAAAAGAAATACAAAAGAGATACAGAAGAATACAAAAGAAATACAAAAGAATATGAATAGATATAAATTTGTCTCAGGTTCAGGTCAAGAGTCTAGGATAATACACGTATTGATAAGTCTGGGCAGAGAGGAAATAATACAAAAGAAATACAAAAGAGATACAGAAGAATACAAAAGAAATACAAAAGAATATGAATAGATATAAATTTTTCTCAGGTTCAGGTCAAGAGTCTAGGATAATACACGTATTGATAAGTCTGGGCAGAGAGGGAATCATAAGAAAGAAATACAAGAGAATTTCAAAAGATATACAAAAGAATATAAATAAATTTATATTTTGTCTCTATTCTGGGTCTAGGATCTAGGGTCCTGCTTCCACTGGTCCACAGGAGAGTCATGCTGTAATATTTCTCTAAGAAGGCACTAACGAACTAGTTTAGGAGAAACTAGTATACTAGACCAGTCAGTAGTATAAATAGAAAATTGTTATTTTAGTATTGTAAATGTATGAAAGTCACGTACTCACCCATACAATGATAACACAATATCATTTGATACGCACATTAATTCAGTATTGTTTCCTAAATTATTGAAAACCAACACAAAATCATCCTTACTTGATTTGAAAGAATAATTTGTTTGTGGGAGATGACTATAGTAAATTTAATGGTCTTTCCAGTAATTGTCATAATATATATGCGGTCATGCTCGAAAAAGGTTTCATATGAGTAATGCTACTTAATGCAATATTGTAATAAATAGATAAAATAATTGATATAATTATTGGTGGAGTGATATTATTAATATAGATCGAAAGAGCTTGCTTATGAGTAATGAGCTACCTATTGTAATATTGTTATAAATGGATAAAATTCATTGGTTGAGTTATATTCTTGATAGATGAATGGAACGGATTAAGTATATCAAGTGCTGTATAGAGATTGAACTAATGTGACAAAAATTGGGACGTAGGAAACCCCTCAGCCAACTAACAGTTAATCGAGAGGTTATAATTCATATCCTTATCTATATATAAAAGCGAAATGGCACTGACTGACTGACTCACTCACTCACTCGCAGAACTAGAAATCTACTCGACCAAAAACGTTCAAATCTGGTAGGTATGTTCAGTTGGCCCTCTAGAGGCGCACTAAGAACGGATTTGGAAAAATTAGCAAAGATACGCCCAAAATCTGCGTTTTTCCAGCGTTTTCTCAGCTTTATCGAGATCAAATGAACAGAAATTGTTCAAATTTAGTACAGAAGCTCAGCTAGGGTGTAATAATGTTGTGTTAGAAGGAATTTGCAATAACGTCAAAGATACGCCCATAATTAGCGTTTTTCCAGCGTTTTTTTTTATTTTTCTCAGATTTATCGAGAACAAATGAACAGAAAATGTTCAAATTCACTACAGAAGCTCAGCTTATGTTGTGTTAGAAGGAATTCGAAATAACGCCAAAGATACGCCCAAAATTAGCGTTTTTTTCAACGTTTTTCTGCGTTTTCTAAATACTTTGACTTTCTGATGGAATGTAGCATCATCAAATGAAAAATGCATGCGAGCGAAGCGAGCCCACTGATCTCATTTTTGGACGATCCAGTCGGGGGTCCAGGGGGCGGAACCCCTGGCTAGACGGATATGGCGAGCGAAGCGAGCCTGACGGCTAGTCGCAGTATAATATTATTGTATGATCAAGGCTTTGATGTCAAAACATACCTGGCAATGTTGTGAGATGAGCTTTTCATCACTTTCCAACATTCTATCCCCCAGTTGCACATAAGTATGTTAACTTTCAATCTTGATTAAATGTTACTAGAACCAATTAGAGAAGCTTTTTCCTCAGATAAACCTTCTCTGATTGGCTCTTGTGGAATTTAATCCTGATTAAAATTAATCCTGATTGAACATGCTTTTGTGCAACCGGGCTTATGACTCGTTTTTGAAAACTCAAAAGAGTGTCGTCAAAATTAGTTCAAAAACGAGTTATTACGTATAGTCAGGTCCACGTTATAATGTCAGTGTTTGATCAGCAGTGGTATTGCTATCCTTGTCTATCATTCAACAAACCGGATAGCGCTATCTCTTTCTCGCTTTGCTCTATTGTCAGATCGCCTTTTAAGAATGTAGAATTAATATTAATTAACAAAATATTTCATCTTAATCATGTAAATTCATAATGAAATTATTGAAGATATAATATCTTGCTTAATAAAATATAATTGATTATTTAAAACGAGAACGAACAGTTAATATCACAATCATAAATCTGTATAGCTACCGTCTATAGAAGGCATTGACAAGACAGAGGATCGGCAACGTTGTATCTTGCTTGATAAAATATAATTGATTATTTAAAACGAGAATGAACAGTTAATATTACAATCATAAATCTGTATAGCTACCGTCTATAGAAGGCATTGACAAGACAGAGGATCGACAACGTTGTATCTTGCTTAATAAAATATAATTGATTATTTAAAACGAGGATGAACAGTTAATATTACATTAATAAATCTGTATAGCTACCGTCTATAGGAGGCATTGACAAGACAGAGGATCGGCAACGTTGTTCTTCCATCTTTCTCCACTGCTATTATAACGTTAACCTCACTATAGCAGCTCGTCATGGATAGTAAAATAGATGAGTATTCTATGGATCAAGTCAGCCTTGAAAATAACCAACTACGAGTGAAAAATGAATTTGTTTTCTTTATTAAAGAGGAGGATGATGGAAATCATTTCTGTTAATTAACGTGATCCAGAAAATTGATTGTAATTGATAGTGTGCTTATCTGGGAATTCACATGAGTGAGATTTCCAAGTTCAGGTTCATTACTAAGCTTTTAACGAAAGTACAAGATATGAAATGAATCGTTGAAAACAAATTTAATTGAAGGATCTCACACAGAGTATTTAATCAGTTAATTGCAGTTAATTTAAGAATGGCAACCGATCATTGAATGGGTGAATACGCTTAATATTTCTCTGATATGTCCACTTCAAAAATATTCCAGAAATGCTAAACGTTCAACAGTAAAAGATCTGATACTACCATCTCAAGGGTTGTGTGGCAGAGAGGACCAGGAGACCTAACTCTGCCATAATGGAGGCAATTAATCAATCAATCAATCAATCTTGAGTGAAATCTTTTTAAATCCTTGGTTCCGATTGGAGAAAAGCCGCGGTTAAATTTCAACCGTGATCAATTCCACAGGAAAACACCTTCTCCGATTGGTTCTCGTTGAATTAATCACGGTTTAAATTCAACCGGATTTTGTGCAACCGAACCTCAGTTTCTATTGTAGTTTTCAGAAAAATGTCACAGATGCCACTCCATAACATACACGGTTTTCATGACAGAATAAAATCTCAATGGCATTTGAAAATTGGAGTTTCATGAAATTGCAATTTCAGTCAAGTGAAACGAATAAGGTTTTTTGTAATATTTTTTGAAGTGTATCCAGCAGAGAAATATTGATACTGAACCAGCTCAGCTGTTTCAATTATCACAGTATTCATTGTAATTATTGAAATTCAGTTTATGATGTATAAATAATAAATTAGTAGGAATCAATCATTGAGAATTGATGTAAATGTTTGAAAAGTATTGTTGAATATTGTTGGTTATTTTGTGTTATTTTTGAAAAGTTTATTATAACGGGGTGTTCAGTTACCGAATACGAGCTTGGTTTTCATCAGGTGATAATATTGAATATACAATTAATATAAATTGGTGTTATTAAATCTATTTAATAGAGTAAGGATTGATGAGATGTATATTTTCTCCTTTGAAAATCATTGAAATTATACTATAATAATGTATTTTGAAAGATTGATGTTCAATATGAGTGTTCATAGGTGCATAATACGTAATCTACCTACTACGAAACAATATTGACAAGGATAATTATTAAGAAGGATTATTCTCAATATTATCGAGCCTTTGAGAATGTCCATCAATTTTATGAAGATCTATCAGACCATGACACATGAATTCAATTATTTCCAATAATGTAATATATATAACAATTATAAATTGATATTATTTATCAAGTTGACTACTACGAGAGTCAAGAATTGCATAATGCATTCATTTTGCTCTGATTCAATCAATATCCATTATTATAATTCATATACATGAATTCCACAGTAAATCAATCAGATTTATCCAACATTATTATTACTCATATTCAATCGAAATATTTTAATTAATTTTTCCGATGAATCACATCTCAAAATTTTCAAGAAAGGCTGGAAAAAATTATCCTTTGTCGATGAATAGATTCTAAAGCACATATTTCTGTAATCAACTGGATAAATTTGATTCTCTCAATGGGAAATTATGATTGTTTGTATTATAGGTGTTTCATCCCAATGTTCTCATGCACCCAAGTTAAAATCTATTGAGATTAGAGGAATATTAAATTTGTATTGGAATGTAATATCTCAATACTGATGACTTACTGTTGAATATTATCCACGCTTATTGTATATCTAGATGTAACTTAAAGTGGGAATGAGGAGTTCGAGGTTGGGACTGGACCCCAGTACTAATGATTAAGTTAATATTAGTTAAAATTAACGGAACTCCGTAACAAAACATATCAATGTTAAGTGTAACTTCTCATGTAACATGAACATATCATTAGTTTAAAATATAGATAGAAGTAAATATTATAAATATATAGATGGATGTAAATAGTATTATATATGAAAACTGTCTAGATCTAGGGAGATCTTGTAAACTAGATGTTAGAGTACTGCTCCTTAAAAAGGAACTATAGTGTGATAAAACGCTTACCCTAAGACGGTGGAATGTACGGGAAAGATGGTAATACATTTGAAATGGTACTGTACCTTAATAAAATAGATGCAATAAAGTTGTTTAACTCAATGTGTAAAAATTAGAATTTTTTTTGAAGCCCGATATCCTTCCTGATCCCTTGAATGAATAATTAATTAATGTAAATAAACTTTAGGCTCAATTTTCTCGAAACAATATGTCACTTGGACTCCTTGTATTATAACCCCTCCAATTAGACCTGAAGTTTCAACAAAGTGCGCAAAAAATAGAGCTCAATGCCTTAAAACAAGTCCTGATTCTAAATTCGAACTTGATCCATGCTGTAGGAGTGAAAGTATAACTCAAACATTTAATTATTCACCAATAGCTCCTGAAATATCAGAACTATAGGAGGAATCGTATATGAAAATCATGAAGATAATGATAATTCCAAACCGTTCATTATACAGTAATAGGGAAGCCTTGTGTGGGGCACTGCGACTATAGTGAAGTCCACGTTATAATGGCAGTGTTTGATAGCGGAGAGCGCTATCTCTTTCTCGCTTTGCTCTGTTGCCAGATCTTCTTTCAACAATGTGGAATTAATAATTAATCAACATAATATTTCATTTCAATTATGAAAATTAATCATGAAATTATTGAAAAATGTAATTTATTGCTTAATAAAATACAGGGTGATTCAAAGAATATCACAACTTTGAAAATCTGTATTTAATCAAGGAAACATGATAGAAACTTGGGTTGTGAATCAAAATGAAGAGTATTAAATTAAGTTTTACCCCACTAGAAAACAAGTTCACAAAGGTGACCCCCTCCAGACACTCGTGTGGTATCTATACGATACTCGAACTCGTTGCACACCCTCAGTAGCATATCGGGCGTAACAGTTTGTATAGCTGCTGTTATTTCTTGTTTGAGCTCCTCAATGTTAGCTGGTAGAGGCGGTCGATACACCTTATCTTTAACGTACCCCCATAGAAAAAAATCGGAGGGGGTGAGGTGAGGGCTTGTTGGAGGCCAGTGATGAAGTGCTCTGTCTCGAGCTGCTTAGCAGCCGATCCATTGCCTCGGATAGTTTTCATTCAAATAGGCTGCACGGACAGATGAGTGCCAATGCGACTAAATAAGCAACTAAAAAAACTTCAGAGCTTCCTTAAATCGATGACAGATAGTGCTTTACTCTCCGTTTATTCTTTGCAGAGTTATCAATTTTCAAAGTTGTGGTATTCTTTTTGAATCACGGTGTATAATTGATTATTTTAAACGAGAATGAACAGTTCATATCAAGATACCTAGAATAAATGTATTCTAGGTGAATATTCTATGTTCATATTACATCAATAACCCTGTATCAGCTACCGTCTATAGAAGGCATTGACAAACAGAGGATCGGCAACGTTTTTCTCCGATCTTTCTCCACTGCCATTCTAACGTGGACCTCACTATATCATAACAGCACTGGCAACAATTTTAACGATTTAACCACCAAGAATGGTATATAGCTATACACTATCCTTATTCAACCACAGCATGAAAATTCTTTCGTCGCCGCATGCGAATCGCAGTGGTGTGCACAGGGCTTGGATGAGATTCTAATCTGATTAAAAATTCCACAATGATATCTAGAATTTTGTATCCTCCACTCGTAATAGAAAAACAAGAAGATGTAGAGGTATCAAGGTCAAACAAAGACAACTTCAAGTCTAGAACACAGAGTTTGAATAAAAAACATACTTTATTAAGAAGACTAACTAGTAGGCCTACATAATATTTTGATGATTATTTCAAATATACAAAACATTTACAATAAATATAGACAATGCCAGCTCTAATGTATCATTCATGCTAGTTTAGTTGAGCTTGTTCTCACATCCTTCATCAAAAAATTACAAAAAGCTTATTCATCTCTGATGGATTTATATCACATTGAAAAATGATCTTCTCACTCTGTTAGAGGGGAAAGACATTGTCTTATCATGGTAACTTCTGATAATCAGAGATATTTAACCTGGTTAATCTATTCATTATTGTCTCACTGTTCCTTGATGAAAATTAGAATCAACTAATTCTACTTATCCTCTCAATGCAATATTCAAATAGTAAATTATTCATTAAAATTCTACAGTTGAGTAGTAATCATCGATAAAATAGAATAGCAAATTTCATTAATTTGTTGAAATATGATAATTATCATTCATTGAATGAAAGTGATGATTCAAGCTAGAAGAGATAAGCTCGTATATTTATAGATAACTAAAATTATGGACTTGACACATCAAATAACGTGGGAGTAATAAATTATATTCCAATTTGTTTCCAATTTGAGAAACAAATGTAATACACAATATTAATCGAATTGGATAATGTGTTATTGAAATTGTACTGAAATTTCACTATTCTGATAGATTCTAAACAAAGTGAACCTGTGAACTTTCATTCGATACTTTCAATACAAAAAATATATTATTTAGAAAAACTATCAACATAGCTTCACATTGTTTGTCCAATACTTGAAAGTTAACATATTCACTTGCAACTTTTGGGAGGCCCAAACAACTTCGAGAATTTAGTGATTATGGCGATACTATACAAAGAATGATAACAAGATGAGGATTATTACAAATTTATGTCTTTCATGTAGGTTAATTGCAAAGAAACTCCTGATAACTCTTGGATACATTTATGACTTTCATGTAACAAGACAGATGTTTCAAAGATGTTAACAAAATGAGAATATTACAAATTTGTGTCTTTCATGTAGGTTACTTCCAAAGAAACTCTTGGATGTATTTGGGTTTGATGATTATGATGATAAAGAATGGTTACAAAATGAGCATATTACAAATGTATGTCTCTTATGTAGGTAACTGTGAAGGTAACTCTTGGACGTGTCCCACAGTTTGATGAATATGATAATATAAAATAGTAACAAAATAAGAGAGTTACAAATTTAAGTTACTTTGTAAGCGTCATAATGATTCTAGAGAGAGCTTTCCATTGTAATCAATAAACATATCCACCGTTACTTGCATACTGTTGTCCACCACTGGATCCCGATTGACCAGTCGATGGAGCTCCATAGCTGGATGCGGGCCTTGAAGGAGCTCCAAAACTAGTCGAAGGAGCTCCATAGGATGAGGAAGGTACAGCGGCAGGTGCTCCATAGGATGAAGATGGTCTGGCCGCTCCACTGCTGGGCGCTCCATAGCTTGACGATGGCTGTTTTGCTGGAGCTCCGTAACTTGAGGATGGAGGTGCTGCAGGGGTACCATAGCTGGAGGATGGTTGAGCTGGAGCACCGTAACTGGAGGATGGTTGTCTAGCTGGAGCTCCATAGCTTGATGAGGGCTGGGCTGGAGCTCCATAGCTTGATGAGGGTTGGGCTGGAGCACCATAGCTTGATGATGGTTGTTGAGGTCTCGCTGGAGCTCCATAGCTTGAAGAAGGCTGGGCTGGTGCTCCATAACTTGATGATGGCTGTTGAGGTCTCGCTGGAGCTCCATAGCTTGAAGAAGGCTGGGCTGGTGCTCCATAACTTGATGATGGTTGTTGAGGTCTTGCTGGAGCTCCATAGCTTGAGGATGGTTGAGCTGGAGCACCATAACTTGATGAGGGCTGTTGAGGTCTTGCTGGAGCACCATAGCTTGAGGATGGTTGAGCTGGAGCTCCATAGCTTGAGGATGGTTGTGCTGGAGCACCATAACTTGATGATGGTTGTTGAGGTCTCGCTGGAGCTCCATAACTTGAAGAAGGTTGGGCTGGAGCACCATAGCTTGAGGATGGTTGCTTAGCTGGTGCACCAAAGCTTTGTGATGGTCCTACACTGGGTGCTCCATAGCTTGATGAAGGTGCAGCCGGTACTCCATAACTGGATGATGGAACAGCAGGTGCTCCATATGAGGTAGATGGTCTAGAAGGGGCTCCATAGCTAGTTGAGGGTCTTGCAGGTGCTCCATATGAGCCTCCTGGTGTCTGAGCAGCAGGTGCACCATAGCTTGATGATGGAGCAGAACCACCACTGAATGACTGAGTGGGTGCTCCATAGGAGCTTGAAGGCTTCGAGGGAGCTTGAGGCACATTGAAGCTTGTGGATGATCCACCTGATGGTGCTCCATAGCTGCTCGATGGCTGTTGAGGGGCTCCATAGCTTGATGAAGGCTGTTGAGGGGCTCCATAGCTAGATGAAGGCTGTTGAGGTGCTCCATAGCTTGATGAAGGAGCAGCAGGTGCTCCATAGCTGGATTGAGGAGCAGCAACAGATGGAACTCCATAACTGCTTGAGGGAGCTGATGGAACAGATGATGGGGCACCATAGCTTTGTGATGGGGCAGCACCCCCTGAGAAGGATCCGGTTGGAGCTCCATAGGATGTTGATGGTTTTGATGGTGCTGGGTAGCCGCCACCCTGAGAACCTCCAGTTGAAGGTGTTCCATAGGAGGATGAGGGAATTCCAAAACTGATGGACTGAACCACAGATGTAACATCAAAACCACTTGAAGGTTGTGATCCTCCACCAGATGGTGCACCATAGCTCGTTGAAGGGGAGACAGCTGCTGGATAGCCACCTCCATTTGATCCTGAGGAAGGTGCTCCATAGCTTGTTGAAGGTACGCTACCAGTGGGTGCTCCATAGCTGGATGATGGAGCACTGATACCACTTGATGGAGCTCCATAGGATGATGAAGGGGCTCCAGAAGAGTAGCCACCAGCTCCACCGGATGGAGCACTATATCCTCCGCTGCTTCCAGAGAAGCCTCCACTTCCTGAAGATGGTGCTCCATAACTGCTTGATGGGGCACTCAAACCAAAACCGCCACTAGATCCTTGAGAAGGAGCACCATAGGAACTGGATGGTGCACCTCCACTGTAACCTCCTGATCCTCCAAAACCACCTGATGATGCACCTGAACTGTATCCTGCACCAGCAGAACTGCCCTGGGATGGAGCACCATAGCTGCTAGATGGTGTACCAACACTGTATCCACCACCTGTGCTACCGGTTGCAGGTGCTCCATAGCTGCTAGATGGAGCCTGAGGAGTACCATAGCTGGTAGAAGGAGTTTGAGGTGCTCCATAACTACTGGAAGGAGCTTGGGGTGCTCCATAGCCTCCAGATGGTGTTTGAGGGGCTTGGGGTGCTCCATAACTACTGGACGGAGCTTGAGGTGCTCCATAACTGCTGGATGGTGCTTGAGGGGCTTGAGGTGCTCCATAACTACTTGATGGAGCTTGAGGGGTACCATAACTTGTTGAGGGACCCTGTGGTGCTCCATAGCTACTAGATGGGGCTTGGGGTGCTTGGGGTGCTCCATAACTGCTCGATGGAGATTGGGGTGCTCCATAACTACTTGAAGGAGCTTGAGGTGTTCCATAGCTTGTTGATGGTGCTTGAGGTGCCCCATAACTACTAGATGGAGCCTGAGGGGCTTGAGGTGCTCCATAACTACTTGAAGGTGCTTGGGGTGCTCCATAACTACTTGAAGGACCTTGAGGTGTACCATAACTTGTTGAGGGAACCTGTGGTGCTCCTCCAAAGCTGCCACTCGATCCCCCACTGTAACCTCCAGCTGACCCAAAAGAAGTCGAAGGTCCAGAGCTGTAACCACCGGAGCCGCCACCACCTATGGATGGTGCTCCATAGTTTGTGGATGGCTGTGAGCCTCCACTGTAGCCTCCACCGCCTCCACCACCTTGGTTCGGCACTCCATAGCTGCCGGATGGCACCGGTGCTGGCTTGGATGGCACTCCGTAGCTGGTGGAAGGTGGAGAGCTCCCTCCTCCTAGTGAGACCGGGGTTTGGGGTCTAGGATAATTGTAGCCGCCTGGAGCTGAAACAGAACATTGTTTATTATAGTACTTTATCAGAATTTTTATATTCAGTTTTTGGATAAGCATTTGATATTGTAATATTCAGTTATCTTCCAACAATTGAAAACATAATATTATCCTGTGATCTTGTATCTCATGAGAATGAATAGAGTTTTCAGAATGTCATTGTTAATGGAAGTATATTATTTTGTTATAGAAAACCATCAGTTTAGGATTCCATATTGAACTTTCCAGTCATTCCCCATCAATTTAACACATATTATTTGGCTTAGTGTATTAATGAGGTTGTTCCCATTCTTTGTTGCTGTTTTATATTGGAAATAAGTACATAGGATATTTACTTAGTTTCATTATTTTTTCATAAATATATTTCATCTGTCTGTCTATCATCTTGTTATCTTATGACAATATTACTCATGAGAAATTCATCTTATCTTATGTTAAGATAAGATAATCATCTAACATATCTGTTATCTCATTATAATTCCTCAGTTACTGAAGGTAGGCCTATATTCGTTACAGAAAATTGATCTTTAAATGAATTTCAGAACACATCATAGCACTATGTATCAATTCCACATAATAATTACTGTAGAGAACATTTAATCACCTTATCATGTAAGAAATGATTGTCTAATCATATTTAAAACTATCACACGAAGGAAAAAATTGTTTCAAATAATTATAGTAGTGAGTAGATATAACAGTTGTAGTACGGTAACATAAATATTGTGGTGTAACTACATAAATAAGCGGTGATTCAACAAAATAATTGTCGGTTCTCTGAAAAGGATACAAAATAATATCATTTCCGTCAATAAACGACCAAAAGAGAAAGAGAGTGAGAGAGAGACAGAGAAATAGAGAGAGAGAGAGGCAGAAATTGATTTATTGATTGCCTTTATAAAGGGCGGAGTTAGGACACCAGGCCCTCTCTGCCACACAACCCTTTACATTTTTTTCCTTTAAATAAATGAATGTTTATTTCCCAAAAAACTAAAACAAACTATAGTATTGTATTTCATACAATACTATGAATAACAAAATCAAGATTGTTAAAAAATTGAAAAATTAATGAACGGAGAATCTAAGCTTCAAAGAGATTGATTGATTGAGTACTTTATTCATGTGGACTACAATATATACTGGCTTATACACTTATGCAATAGCTTACAATACAGCAAAGTTTTACATGAATTTATATAACATAAACTAAGAAAATAATTATTGATCTGTACAATAATATGAAAAAAAATCAATTTGGAATAACTATAGAAGATAATATTGTAATGCATCTACATAAATTGGCATAGCTTTGGACATATCAATGTCCATTCTTTGGAAAGAATATTAAAAATATCCTCCCCAGTAACTCTCTACCAAGAGAGAGAGAGAGGGAGTGAGAGAGAAAGAGCGAGAGAGAGTGAGAGTGAGATAGAGTGAGAGACAACCTTGAAGAATAATCTCACTACAGAACTACACATACACAATCTATCACACCATCTACACATAGAAGAAATTGGAAGTAATGATCAAACTGTACACAAACTGTTATATAGTGAGGTCCACGTTAGAAGGGCAGTGGAGAAAGATAGAAGAACAACGTTGCCGAACCTCTGTTTTGTCAATGCCTTCTATAGACGGTAGCTGATACAGGTTTATTGATGTAATATTAACTGTTCATACTTGTTCAAAATGATCAATTATATTTTATCAAGCAATAAATGATATTTTTCATAAATGAATTCCCATAATCAAGATTAAATATTTTGCTAATTAACTATATATCTACATTGTTAAAAAGCGATCTGGCAACAGAGCAAAGCGAGAAAGAGATACCGCTATCCACTTTGTTGAATGATAGACAAGGATAGCAATACCATTACTAATCAAACACTGCCTTTATAACGTGGACATCACTATAGTATTTTGAATACGTAATAAAAGAATGTTCGAGACTCCTGAGGAGAGGCTTGCTGAGAATGGAAAGAGAGAGAAGAAAATTATGTCCAATACGATTTTTTGTGAGGAGAAGATTTGTTGGCGGAAAGATGTCTGACAGACTATGGTAAGATTCACGTCTTACTTTCAGTATTGTTTCAATTAAAAGTATTAATGTAACTTATACAAAATGCTGACTGGACACTTGATCTATAATATAGATCTAGAATTATACAGGTGTTTAACTAGTAGTTCTGTGAACAGTAGACCTCACGCAGTATTCTCATCCACAAGTACCTGATTGAAACTATAGACCTTATAGAAATACAGCAATAGACTGGCTTCTCCACACATCACTTGTCAGCTGATTATGATGAATAATTCTATAGTCTGATTTTTACTCTAATATTGGCGTATGAAGGAGGCTCCTTTTTCCTTTTATATTATCCTTGAAATGCAAAATTTCCAAAAACCTTGTATATACGTCGACGCACAATCAAAGAAGGAGCATACCTGTCAAATTTCATGGAAATCTATTACCGCGTTTCGCCGTAAATGCGCAACATATAAACATTTAAACATTCAAACATTTAAACATTAAGAGAAATGCCAAACCGTCGACTTGAATCTTAGACCTCACCTCGCTCGGTCAATGATTAGAATTCATATATCTATATCAAAATGTATAGATCTATGGTGAGGTCCACGTTATAATGACAGTGTTTGAGTAGCAATGGTATTGCTATCCTTGTCTATCATTCAACAAAGCGGATGGCGCTATCTCTTTCTCGCGTTGCTCTGTTGCCAGATGGTCTTTCAACAATGTAGAGTTAATAATTGATTAACAAAATATTCCATACTAATTATGAAAATTTATAAAGGGCGGAGTTAGGACTCCAGGCCCTCTCTGCCACACAACCCTTTACATTTTTTTTTAATAAATAAATGTTTATTTCCCAAAAAAACTAAAACAAACTATAGTATTGTATGAAATAATAAATTATTGAAAAATATAATTTCCTGCTTGATAAAATATAATTGGTTATTTTGAATCAGTATTATCAGTTAATAATATCACATCAATAAACCTGAATCTGCTACTGTCATTGAAGGCAGAGGATCGGCAACGTTGGTCTACTATCTTTCCCCACTACCATTATAACGTGGACCTCGCTATATGCAGACATTCTCTACCTCTATTGATTGTATAGAGTAGATCTCATCACAGATAGTGGACGTTTACAGTTCACTATAGATAGATCAATACAGACGTTCAATGCGGAAGATTCCGTACATTAGGAAGAGGACTGTAGAATACTGATGCAATTCGAGAATAACACTAGTCTGGTGTCATTTTTTGTGTGAGAGATGACGCCAGTATCTCTGTAATATCACAGAGAAGGATAGAGAAGGATCCTTTTTACTTTGTGGCAATGTATAACGGCCGATTCAATCATTCAAAAGTGATTCTGTCTGGTTCATACGTCACTGTCATGGAACGGAGCGGAAAAAGGAATTTGCATACTGTTCGCCACATATTTTCACTTTTTGTCGTAGTTTCAATCAATTTACAGATCAATCGATGGATGTAGAATATGAAACGCATTGACAACAATACAGCCTTACATTTGGGACAGTGTTGAGATGGGAGTAGAATAGCAAATGCATTGACTGTGGTCAATAATACAGTAACACACAGTCATATAGAATACAGCCATAAGCCATACACACAGGACAACGAGATTCATACAGTATACAGCACAGTGATGATATGCTGAAATGGAAGAAGAATAGTAAATGCATTGACAACAATACAGCCATACACACAGGATAGCATAAGATTCCAAAGTTATCGAAGCAAAAATAATGGAGAATAAACACTGAATGTAACGAATTGCTCGTCTGAAAAGAGTGTCCGTTTGAAAAGACTCGTCGATAACAATCCATGGCACTTTTTTACCCTTTACTGTACAACAATCTTTCTGTCTTTTCTATAGTTGAATACTTTATGTATATTTCCAGAACTGTCTATTCTATGGATGAATAGATTATGTTTATTTCATGAGTCTGTTCACGAGGATGTATTTCCTTGCATGTTTTACGTGTGTTTTGTTGGGGACATGAGGAGTTTTATGAAGCTAGGACTGTAATTTATAATTTTATGATAAAGGATTGAATTGGCTTATACGCGTACAGGATATGAAATTCACGAATGATGCATCATCACGTCTGACCTACTGAACTGATTAACTTGAAATTTTGCATATAGATTATTAAATTACCGAGGATGGTTATAGGCCCATTATAAATACTTCAAGATTCCATCGGTCAAGTTTTCAGTTTGTCAAGTTTTTATTCAGAACACCTGCTATTCTATATTACTGAAGATGGAATGAGGGTATCTAAAGCGAAGTCGTCATACAAGTGAAGACTTCTGAAGAGGAATACTTATTGACCGAGCGAAGTGAGTTCTAAGATTCAAGTCGACGGTTTTGCATTTCTCTTTATGTTCAAATTCTTATATGTTTAAATGTTCATATGTTGCGAATTTACGGTGAAACGCAGCGATAGATTTTCATGAAATTTGACAGGTATGTTCCTTTTTAATTGCGCGTCGTCGTATATACAAGGTTTTTGGAAATTTTAAACTTTAAGGATAATGTAAAAGGAAAAGGAGCCTCCTTCATACGTCAATATTAGAGTAAACATCAGACTATAGAATTATTCATCATAAATCAGCTGTCGAGTGGATTATAAATTGATGGCATGCAATTCAATATCTCAATGTAACTTGATGAAAAATCAGCTGCTGTGTGGACTATCAACTGCATGCCTCATTGAATGCAATTTTTATGCACTAATAAATGAGCTATTGATTGCATGCAATTAATCACTAAAATAACATAGTTTTGTCTCTCGACTTTTCTCTGATTTGAACTCGGGCTGACTTGTTGCCAGTATGTTTTGAAGGAGATTAGCTTTTGATGTTAGCATTTTTGATACATCAATCCCAACAGCCATTAGCCGTTTTCACACCGATACCTGACCGACACGACATACAGACAGGATTTACTCTGATGGACAGGAGGCTGTGGTTTATAACTGCGCGAGGTCTACTGTTCACAGAACTACTAGTATAACTGGAGATGTAACAACAGTATAATAATGGAGAGTCTACATACAAGGATACAAGAGAGGAGTATGAATTGAAGAAGAATATTTCTATTACCAAAGATGAAACAAGTGTATATAAAGTAGGGATGGGTTTTTAACATCGATGTTTACTGTTCGATGTTTTTCACTTATCGATGGTTTTACCTAGACATCGGTCATTCGATGTTTTTCCCAACAAAAAGGAATTTTTCAATCAGGCTCTCTGTATTTTTATGTGAGACTGTTGGATACTCTTGAAGATTTACATAACTGTGGCCCTTGTCAAGGTTAGATACCTATTTATAATTGAATAAGAGGTCGGATTTTTCGTTTCTTAGAAAGAGTTTTTCTTATTACAAGTGCTTTCCTCAACATACGTTTAATACCAATTATTAATCTAGCTCTGGAATAGAGGTCCTCGTATTGTATGGAGTGCACATAGCCATAAAAAACACCTCTATTCATTCTCATTTCCTAAATAAAACTATCAGGTATTGAATAAATACGATTATAAGTAACAATGATTGCTAAAATTAGCTTAGGATGAAATCCCAAGACAGAATCTTCGAGGATATCCCGAGAGGTTTCTGACTAAACTATTATTGGATTTTCTTTTTTATATTCGATTAAATATCAATCTCCGTTGATAATGTAGAGTCTGATTACCTACAACTACAAACAATTTATTAACTTACAGTTTCGTTGCTGCCAATCAATAATATTCCTTTATTGTTAACTACTTTTTAAAAGCTCTGTCCCTTTCTTTTACATGTACATAAAAAAGGAAATTGATTTCACTATCTGAGTTACTCTAAAGATATAATAGTCTTCCGTAAAATTTACGGCAACACGTCGATGTTTTATCGATGTTTACTGGTTGATGTTTTTCAATTATCGATGATCAGAAGAAAAAACATCGATGTTCAAAACATCGATGTTTTGTCTTTCGATACCCATCCCTAATATAAAGGAAAGTGTACATACGAAGACTACTGAAGAAGAAAAATAATAATATTTACATCAGTGAAGAGTATAAAGCGAAATGATTTCGCAGGTTAGAAGATTGGATCTGTTTATTCTCCCGCGACCCGGTTGCATAATAGCGGTAAAACACTCAAGAGCAAGGTGTTAACAGATGCTACGGACGTCCATGGAACAGCAGTCTGCCGTGATATCACACGTGGGAAATAAAGGTGATAATCGCAATAACAGTCGTTATATACACGGCAAGGAACTCGCCAGAAGTTGAACCTAATTTGTGTCTGAGATGGATCCTGGTTTCCGTTACAATTGCTTACGTAAACATCAAGAAAATTGTAAAGAATTGATGTCAGGTGTATTGTAGATTGTTGTTTTCTTGCTTCCAAGATGTCACTTTATAGAGAGAGTACAGTTTACAGTATACACAAACTGAGCAAGTCTGGGAAACTTTATTGTCTTTGATTTGAAGTTTTCTTGATGCATGTTTTCATAGAATAACTATTCTATAGCAAGATTTACGCTATAAAGTCAGTTGAAATGAATGGATATCACAGACCGCTCAGTAGCCAAGTCTCTTTCTCTACTTCTACAGATGTGATTCAAGTCATCTCGGTTTATCTGACACATCTTTGTTGAAAATTATACTATATTACCCTTCTAAGAACTTCTTTATATAAAATAATATATTCAAACTTTTCAATATAACTGACACATCTTATAAGGTCCGTACCATACGCGTAATTACTGGCATAGACCGCTGTTGATCGGGTGTAGTGGGCATAGTTGTTATTTTACGTGCCTGGCATGGTCTGACACGGTCCGTGTCTGATACGTTCTAGTGGGTTCGAACCTTAAAGGTCAAACCTTAACAGTCAATTCTTGTTGATATTCACCAAGTGAGTATATATATATAATATACGAGTATTCTTATGTTCTAATCATGAAACTTTATAATCGAGATCGAATTCAATTCAATTTCAATTCAATTCAATTTATTTCACCAAAACACAAAAACTTTACAAAGATGTGACAATCAGAAAAAAACAATAATTATTATTCTAAATATCTCTATCATCTATCTGTAAAATACGGCTGGAGGTGAAGAACTACTGACATAAGTGAAACACTTGTTCGCCAGTAGGAGTACTGGAAAATATTCTAGTAGTTCATAATATATTCATAGCCTGGAAACGATTTGAAAACGGTGCGGAGAAGAGAAAAGATAGAGCTTTCTGCTATCTTATTATGCTATACGAGCAATTTCTGTATTTTTATATCTGGTTACTTATCTTGTTATCAATATTTATATCTATCTGGTTATTTATTTTAAACGGATCTCGAAAACAGCTCTAACGGTTTTCACGAGATTTGGAACATAGTAGGTTTATGATATAAAAACTAGATTGCACTTGTTCTCATCCTTGGGAAAACTCGCTGAATGACATTAAAGGGATAATTCATCCTTGGCTAAGACAGCTGTGGATAGTAAAAAGTGAGTGAGCGAGTGAGTATGTGAAAAATTAAAATAGGCCTATAACAATCCCCGTCATTGAGAATCTATATGGGAAATTTCAAATTAATCAGTCCAGTAGTTCAGACGTGATATAAACATAATTTTCCTATTAAGTGTATGTGTCAGCTCTTTCCTCTATCATAGTATAGATAAAACAATTAACTTAGAAATAATTCTCCTCTCACGCAGATGAATAGGAAATGGTTATGAAGAACAATTTTATCACTGTTAATAAATGACCTCCATGAACATAGGATTATAGTTTATATTATCATCATCATAGTTATCAGATTTCAGTAATCGTTAAGGTTAGAGAGAATAGAAAAGTTTTAGGTAGGATGTCTATAATCGATCTCTTACTGATAGAAGAAGTCTAAGACAAGAACATACAAGTAGAGAAGAGAACCTTCCACAATATGTTTGGGATACTGTGATTCTGGCAAGACACGTCAAACCGTCGGTCCCGGCTGTCTAAAAACCAGTCGTCAGATCATGTCAGAGGCGCTGAAATTGATCAGTTGCGACCTGAAAACTCTGGCACCAGACCTGAGCCAGCCAGGTCACTCGATATTATTATTATTATATTCCGGCAGATCTCCCATAGTTTGTCTTCATGACAAACTAGGTAAGAGGTTGGAGACCCGATTGTAGAGATGAAAGGTTCGGAATAGGCAATAATGCTTCACCGTGAGAGAAAGAAGGAGAAGAAGAAAAGAGCATAGATAAGTACGGTACCCCCCAGGAAAAAAATTTTTTTCAGAGAAATGAAACTTTTTCTAAACGTGAGAGGAAGAAAGAGAAGAAGAAAATAAAATAGACAAAAATAGACGTACCCTCATGAAAAATTCTTTTCCATGGAAATAAACTTTTTCTACATTATTTAAACTTTTTGAATACCGAACTAGTTTGGAATCACTACTTTTTCAACGTCATTGCTAAGCTTGGCTTTCAGAACTTTTCAGACTTCTCTAGGAAGTTGAAGCAAAGTTTGAAGACACCGGATAAAAGTCTCCAATGACAATTTTGTCACCAACTTTATTTGTGATGAAGTTTCTTGAAGAAAAGTTTAGTCTGAAAAGAAACTGAGTTGAAAGATCTGATACACTGAACTTCTGTACTGAATCTTAATTCTTCAAGTGTTTTGATGTTCTTGTAAGATATTCTGCAGTCTGATGATAATAATTTGTTACAGAAATTATTAATAATTTGATAAACAAATACTGAAAATGGAACAAGGAATATCAATTTATATTCCTCAATACAAATCATTTGTGGTCAGTGGAAATATAATATTTAGGGTGAAATGGAAGAGAGTATCTTGTCAGTGGTACTCACATCTTTTTCATTCCACCTCAATATGGAGAAGTTTACAATATCTCTTTTCAGAGTGAAAACAATATAATTTAAAATTTTCAATATTCAAATCAAATCAAGTTATATTACTTTGATTTTATTTCTAAGGTATTGCTCTTCACACTTCTCCTTTTCCTCGTTGGTATTGTTTCGAGTTTGTTTAAAAACTGAGTTTCAAGAATATCATTTTATTAGAAAGATTCACGACTCCATAATATAATGTTCCAAAACTATTAATTTGAGAATCTGAACTCTTGAAATCGTTAAATAAGTATGTTTGAATTAGAATAAATAATGATACTGACGGTGATGCCCACATAAGCTCTTGGGCTTGTGCGTGGGTAATGAGTGAGAGGGATGATGATGAGAGATGACGACTACTTTTTAGGTAGTCGGGACCGACGGCTTATCGTCTCCTACGAAAGACGGGGTGGCCGTATCTATGTGACAGTTCTGTGGTCAAAACTTTGGCCCCGGTCGAGATTCGAACTAGGGTTCTCTTGATTATTAGAAGTATATAAGTTTGATACAGTTATGTAATGAAGAGAGAATCTTTCAAAATTGTTCAATCCAAACGATGAACAATAATTAACAATCATGAAACTCAATCCAGCGTACTATTTATTTATGATTGAACCATCCTAACAATTAACCATGATTAATATTCGAGGAAGGATCCTCTCACCAATTGATACACCTACAAAACACGTTTCTAATACATTATAGTTTGTTACAAGAGTCATAAAACTAACAAACAACTGAGTAAGAAATTTCTAGAATTTTCACTTCCACAACAGAGATATTTTATGAGTATTACAGAACATCTTCCGAAAGGATTAAAATTAGTGGATAAAAGAGACTGCTCATAATATGAAAGCTGATTATATCTACATTGATTACAAGGATCTAACTAACACCAAATGCAACTACCAAAAGACGGCAAGGAAATGAGAATGCAGAAGATAAAAATTGAATGGCTTTTAAAATTAACAGTTACTAAAAAGCTTAATTGTGTAACTGCGATATTCTCTGAATACCATTTATGTTGTTATAGTCATACTCAAGATGGCAGTGCACGGTAACTATGATCAGGATCGTAAAACAGGAAAGATTGTCTTCACGTTTTATTGTTAAGTAATATGACTCGGGAAGAATAATCATTTCATCCTTATTATTTAGTAATATCAGGAAGGATGATTATTTTGTTCCTAATTATTTGGTCATATCAGTCAGGAAGTATGGTTATTCTATTCCTAATTATTCGGCCCATCTCTCAAAATAGCGTCAAGTAGTGTCGTATTTGTTCTGGTGCTTTGGTTGTCTATAAAATATTAATTACTTGTAATGAGCTAGCGGTTTTTGTGGGATGTTAATACAAGTTGCTTGTTTTGACGTTCTAATTTTGATTTAAGACCTATAAAGCAGGCTGAGATTTGAAAAATTATTATTGGATCTTGAATTGAATTACCCATATGAATCAGATTCTATTGAATGACAAGCATGTAGCAAGTTTTTGTTTATTTCCGGTTCATAAATTTCATCTTCTACATTGTTAATACTCTCTTCTCTTCATTTGTAGTAATTAATGACGGATATTGCCATAGGAGAAAGGAGAACAGATCTATTCATTGTCATATTATTCATGCGGATTTTATAGGATTAGATTCGAAATCCACTCATTTATTCTAATACTTTATTGATTCTTCATCACAAATGACAATAATATATGCCAGACCTCTGACTTGCAAATCCTGCAAGACTATTTCATACAACACTACATTTTAATGGGAACTAATGGTAAAATTAGCGTATTCAGAGCAGAGAATAAATATGTAGATGAGTAGATGGATAGCTTCTAGAAACGAAGAGTATAACTTATTTGTTAAATACAAATCGAAAAATATCACGAGTAGAACGTTTATTTTTAGCCTTTGCACAGCCGGTAAATAAAGAATCTAGACTACATGCAGAGTTTCAAGTTATTCAGTTCAGTAGTTGAGACGTGATGATGCGTCATTCGTGAATTTCCTATTCCGTAGACTACGTGTAAAAGCCACTTCTTTCTTTTTTCCACTTCTTTTATTTATTATATTATAGATTAAAAGCTCTATTCGTTTCATACTCCTCTTGATCTAACTACAGAATTACTAAACTAAATAGTGATGTCCACATCATGATGGCAGTGGAGAAAGAAACGATAACAACGTTGCCGATCCTTTATCTTGTCAATGCATTCTAAGGAGGGTAACTGATACCGGTATATTGATGTAATATCAACTGTTCATTCTCGTTTAAAATAATCAATAATATTATATCAAGAAAGAAATTGAATACATTTTTTAATCATTTCATAATTAAGATTGAATATTTTGTTGAATATTATTATATTTCTACATTGTTAAAAAACGAACTGGCAACAGAGCAAAACGAGGAAGAGATAGCGATATCCTCTTTGTTGATTGCTGGATAAAAAAATCTGGTGTGGCGCACTCACACAACTTTCCTTGCCGTTATGAAAATTGATCACCTGACGCTAGTGTTCCCTTGCATCTCAAGTCTACTATTCAAAGATTTGAGCCAGCTGGTAACAGGGCGATAACGCTGGAGACATACGAGGTCTGCTATCTCTTCATAGTGAATCATTTAATAGAATCAACAGTTGCCAACAGTTTGCAATTGGATAATCACATTTTCTCAAATTTCGAGCTTATTTTTAATTTTAGGTGAAAATGTTACGAAACATTAATTGTAGAGATTCTCATGCTCAATCTTTTCCACTCGAAATTTTTTGTTTAAATTGCATCTGAAGCCTGATAATTGATAATCTAAAATCAAACTTTGCATAGATGGAGCGGAGCTCCTTAAATTTTTACAGATATGGGACTTGTGGCAGTTGATGGAGCTTATCGATGACTATTGTAGGTATAACTTAAACCAAAATCGTTGGAGCAGTTTTCGAGAAAATCGCGGAAACCACTGTTTTTGACAACATTTTCGCCATTTTAGCCGCCATCTTGAATTGCCTTGATCGAAATTGTTCGTGTCAGATCCTTATAATTGGAAGGACCTCAGGTTTCAAATTTCAAGTCATTCCGTTGATTGGGAGATGAGATATCGTGTACACAGACGCACATAACTTACACTCATACACAACACACACACACACACACACACACACAACACACACCACACACAACACACACACACACACACACCACACACACACACACACACAACACACACACACACACACACACAAACATACACACACAACAAACATACAGACCAATACCCAAAAATCACTTTTTCGGACTCAGGGGACCTTGAAACTTATAGAAATTTAGAAATTGGGGTACCTTAATTTTTTTCGGAAAGCAATACTTTCCTTACCTATGGTAATGAATAAGAATAAATATTGTAATAGGTATAAGATACTATGTAAGAAATAAATAAATAAATAAATAATATGGCAAGGAAAGTAATAGCAATACAATATTGCTAATCAAACACTGTCATTATAACGTGGACCTCACTATAATCCGCGGATGATATTCCTCTGTAATTCTCCTTATCTTTTTGAGTTTTCTTGTATTGTTACTCCACACGCCGTTTGCATAATAGTATCACTTTCTTCGACCTTCCTGGTTGCATACGTTTAACAACAATTGTGTTTGACACCACTACACCAACATTCACTCCCAACCGTCAGCATCTCTTATCAATGTCTCCCATTTAACCAATGCTAACTGTATAAGTTTCTTCTCTTCCTTCTTCTTCTTCTTCTTCTTCTTCTTCTTCTTCTTCTTCTTCTTCTTCTTCTTCTTCTTCTTCTTCTTCTTCTTCTTCTTCTTCTTCTTCTTCTTCTTCTTCTTCTTCTCTTCTTCTTCTTCTTCTTCTTCTTCTTCTTCTTCTTTTTCTTCTTCATTCTCAGTGTATCACGTTCTTTTCTGTACGTGCTCTTTCCTTTAGTGAGGTCCACGTTATAATGGCAGTATTTGAGTAACATTGGTGCTGCTATCCTTGTCTATCATCCTTGTATCATCTTCTTATCATCTTCGTATCACCTCCGTATCATCTTTGTATATTCTGTGTATCATCTTCGTATAATTTTTGTATCAACTTTCTATCATCTTTGTATCGATACCTATATAGTGAGGTCCACGTTATAATGGCAGTATTTGATCAATATTAGTGTTGCTATCCTTGTCTATCATCCTTGTATAATTTTGTATCATCTTCCTATAGTGAGGTCCACGTTATAATGGCAGTATTTGATCAACATTGGTGTTGCTATCCTTGTCTATCATCCTTGTATAATTTTTGTATCATCTTCCTATAGTGAGGTCCACGTTATAATGGCAGTATTTGATCAACATTGGTGATGCTGTCCTTGTCTATCATCCTTGTATCACCTCCGTATCATCTTAGTATATTCTGTGTATCATCTTCATATAATTTTTGTATCATCTTCCTATATAGTGAGGTCCACGTTATAATGGCAGTATTTGATCAACATTGGTGTTGCTATCCTTGTGTATCATCCTTGTATCATCTTCGTATCACCTCCGTATCATCTTTACATAATTCTGTGTATCATCTTCGTATAATTTTTTCTCATCTTCACATCATCTTTGTATCATCGTCCTATATAGTGAGGTCCACATTATAATGGCAGTATTTGATCAACATTGGTGTTGCTATCCTTGTCTATCATCCTTGTATAATTTTTGTATCACCTCCGTATCATCTTTGCATATTTTGTGTATCATCTACATATAATTCTTGTATCATCTTTGTATCATCTTCCTATATAGTGAGGTCCACGTTATAATGGCAGTATTTGATCAACATTGGTGTTGCTATCCTTGTGTATCATCCTTGTATCATCTTCGTATCACCTCCGTATCATCTTTGCATATTCTGTGTATCATCTTCGTATAATTTTTGTATCATCTTCACATCATCTTTGTATCATCTTCCTATATAGTGAGGTCCACGTTATAATGGCAGTATTTGATCAACATTGGTGTTGCTATCCTTGTATCATCTTCGTATCACCTCCGTATCATCTTCGTATATTCTGTGTATCATCTTCATCATATAATTTTTGTATCATCTCCTATATAGTGAGGTCAACTTATAATGGCAGTATTTGATCAACATTGGTGTTGCTATCCTTGTCTATCATCCTTGTATTAATTTTGTATCACCTCCGTATCTCTTTGCATTTTGTGTATCATCTTCGTATAATTTTTGTATCATCTTCACATCATCTTTGTATCATCTTCCTATAGTGAGGTCCACGTTATAATGGCAGTATTTGATCAACATTGGTGTTGCTATCCTTGTCTATCATCCTTGTATAATTTTTGTATCATCTTCGTATCATCATCTGTGTTAAATGCGACATGGCTCATTATTCCACGCAGACTAAACCTGTTAATTGATTATATTTTTACAGTGTCAAAAACAATATGCTGGTTGAAAACAAAACGTTGCAGATCTAGAAAAGGATAGCGCTATATCTGTTTTGTCGAATGGTAGACAAAGATAGCAACGCCAATGTAAATCAAATACCGTCATTATAACGTGGACCTCACTATATAGGAAGATGATACAAAGATCATAAAAAGATGATAGAGAGATATATAGAGAGATATCCTCACGATATATCTCTGTGTATAAAAACCAGACCACCTTCAAATATTGCTAGCCACAGTACGTATATATAACCCTCGTATACAACAACTATATATCGTTAAATAAAATATAAATGATTGTATCACTATATATGATACAGTACATAGCACATCACCTATATATCACTTACGATACGGTACTATCTCCAGTATTATTCTCAGGTCTGTGAATGGAGGATGCATTTGAGTTCCACAGTAAGAGAACAATTGATGAAGCCGCGACACAAACAGATATACAAAAGAAGAGACAAATGAGATGAAAAGAGAAGAAGATGATGATTATGTTGAAGAAGAAGACTTTCTTGAGACACACTTCCGTGTGTATTGAAAGAGTAGATGCATTATAATACTTTCTTATCTTTTCTGACTGGAGTTTTTCGCTCAGTGTGTGGGGAATGATTAGTGTGATATCAGAGTCCGTGAACTTGATTCAGTATGTATCATTTGAGGGACTTCTTTCACCATTGAATCCTCTATGACCATCTACGTAGAGAAGATAAAGTATAAGAAGATAGCCCGGAATAAGTTGTTTATGTTCCAAATTTCAAGCCGATTTTTGTCCGATTACTATCGACTACTGTCTACTTTTTTTTTTCTGGGGTGAGAGTGTAAAGCTTCGTTTACACTATGTAGCTGGAGCTATATAAAATTTAGAGCTACATGTAGCTCTGTCATCTACATATAGCTGTCCAGATGTAGCTCTGATAAAGTAGATGTACGCTAATTTTATGTAGCAGAGCTATAGGTAACTCTGCTAGATGTAACTCTGATATAAGTAGATTTACGCTAATTTTATGTAGCAGAGCTATATGTAGCTCTGCTACATGTCAATCTTTGTCTATAGCAAAGCTAGATGTAGCTGCTCCGTCCTTGAAGGAAGGCTGCCGCAGCTGTTTGCAGCTGTTTAGTGCCTGCGGTTTGCATCAGATATACTGTATTAATTTGTTGTCAGAGTGCTAGTAGGTTACTGCACATTGCGAGCATTTCTTTTTGATTCATATATTATTGTACAATGAGGGAGAGTGAATTTGACTGGAATAGAGACAAAATTATCCAATATCTTCTTTTCTTCTCTGTGGTACCATTTTGATGCCATTACTTGTAGCAGAGCTACATATGGTTTGGAATAGACCAGTAGTATTCACTGCTCAGTTCCCAGCCAGATGCCGAAGAAGAGGTAGTTCTTGCGGCAGCCGCTGCTTTCGCCGCAGCTACTGTGATATTTTTCAGCACAGAAGAGAAGAAGATATGGATAATTTTGTCTCTATTCCAGTCAAATTCACTCTCCATCATTGTACAATAATAAATTTATAATTTCATATGAAGTGATAATTAAGTGTTATATTACATATAGTTTGGTGTTTTAATTTCTCTAAATTCAAAATGTTTAGCTTATATATATTTTTGGACGAAAATTGAACTTGAACGTTTTACAAAATCTGAATCTGAAAACAGTAGAAACATAACCTATTTTTGGACATTTTATTAATTTATCAAAATTTGGGAATGGAATAGATTTGGGCCAAGCCTGTTGTTCCTTCCTAATCATATTTATATGATTTGTGATTCTGTCCACGAATAATGAATAAATAAATTATATATGAATCAAAAATAAATGCTCGAAATGCGCAGTAACCTACTAGCACTCTGACAACAAATAAGTACAGTAATATCTGGTGTAAACCAAGCAGGCACTAAACAGCTGCAAAACAGAAGTAAACAGCTGCGGCAGCCTTCCCTCAAGGACAGAACAGCTACATATCTCTGCAATAAACAAATTTAACATGTAACAAGCTACATGTAGCTCTGCCACATAGTATAAACCTAGCTTTAGAATGGAACAGTATGAGAGACTACCATCGTCACATAGCTTCACGAAGAACAACTACTAGGACTCGGCTTAAGTTAACATTGAATATTGGAACATAAACGCCCTATACCATGGCATATCTTCTTGTGCTATCTCTTCTATATGGTTTAACGCTAATCAAGGTTTACTTGGATATATGAACGGATTAAATATAATTTGTTACATCCATAAATAAATAGCTGGTTATCTTAGTTTTAATGTGGATGGTGCATATGGGCATAAAAAAAATATCTTATATGCTATCTCCTCTCTATGATTGGGCGAATGGGTCATGTCATAATCATGAAAGAAAATGTTCATACAATCTTTATGCTGATGTATGATGTATGCTTGCTGATATATGAATATATTTATACTTTCATTACATATTATCATACAAGCTTTTAGGGAATTGTGGATAAGCATTTTCAAAGCTTTGTTTGCTTTTTTACTTTCTTTGCCATATTACCATAGGTAAGGAAAGTATTGCTTTCCGAAAAAATTAAGGTACCCCAGTTTCTAAATTTCTATACGTTTCAAGGTCCCCTGAGTCCGAAAAAGTGATTTTTGGGTATTGGTCTGTATGTGTGTGTGTGTGTGTGTGTGTGTGTGTGTGTGTGTGTGTGTGTGTGTGTGTTGTGTGTGTGTGTGTGTGTGTGTGTGTGTGTGTGTGTGTGTGTGTGTATGAGTGTATGTGCGTCTGTGTACACGATATCTCATCTCCCAATTAACGGAATGACTTGAAATTTGGAACGTGAGGTCCTTACAATATAAGGATCCGACACGAACAATTTCGATCAAATTCAATTCAAGATGGCGGCTAAAATGGCGGAAATGTTTTCGAAAACTGGGTTTTCCGCGATTTTTTCAAAAACGGCTTCAACGATTTTGATCAAATCCATATCTAATATAGTCATTAGTCTGCTCTATCAACTGCCACAAGTCTCATATCTGTAAAAACTTCAGGAGCTTCGCCCCATCAATGTAGATAGATTCCCAATTATCAGGCTTCAGATACAATTGGAACGAAAAAAATCGAGTGCAGTAGATTGAGCATGAAAATCTCTACAATTAATGTTCAGTAACATTTTCACCTAAAATTGAAAATAAGCTCGAAATTCTAGAAAATGTGATTATTTAATTGCAAACTCTTGGCAACAGTTGATTCTATTAGATCATTCACTATGAAAAGATAGCAGACCTCGTGTGTCTCCAGCAATATTGTCCTGTCACCAGCAGGCTAAAATCTTTGAATAGTAAACTTGAGATGCGCGTGTACACTAGCGTCAGGTGATCAATTTTCATAACAGCAAGGAAAGTTGTGTGAGTGCGCCAACCAGATATTTCCAAATTGATTATTTTTTTCGTAATACCAACATCCTGACAATAATAATCCCTTTCATAATAATATTGTTCTCATAATAATATCATAACAGCTTTTGAAGATTGTATGATTAAGTAAATCTCGCACATAAATAAACATGCTTCCAAAACTATTTCGAAAGTCGGACTAATGGAGGAAAATACGGGATGATTAGTCAATAAATTTTATCAGGAGAGAGCATCACTACTTGAAAATTGCCCCATTTCTGGCTCAATGAAAGCCAATGAAACTCAACACTGGCTCAATGAATGAAATTCGGTGTTGAGCCATGGGAAGAAATTGGAAACCGTGGGAAATTTTCTTTTCTATCGAGATTAAATCGCAGGTAATTATGCTGGATCTGCCTACGATTTCAAGATAATTGTTCGACAATTAAAAACAAATTTCAATTAAACCGCTAAGAGGAAATTACACAGGTTCAAGGAATCGCTGAATTGGACAGCATGTTCTTTATTCTAGTACAATGAACTTAATTTTGATTGAATGTTTGTTTTTTGTACAAAAGAACAATGAACTATGTTTGCCAATTTGCCAAGAAGCTCGATGTGCATGAAAACTAGAATATAATAAGAGAGTATTTTTTTTTTGTAAAGTATAGAATGTATAGAATTGATTCATTCTATACTCTCTGACAATAAAATAATAATAATGATAATAACAATAATAATAATAATAATAATAATAATAATAATACAGACAGCCTGGGGTGGATAAAGATGCCTCACTCATGAACTCATTTTAATGAACTCACTCCCATTCATGAAAATGGTAACCAATAACAAGAAATTAATCTTCCAATCTTACAACAATTGAATCTTCATTTCGACTACTTTGTTTGTAATGAAATCAAGCATGCACAAGAACACAATTATTAGCAATACAGTTGGTTGAAAAAAGAATAATCAATGTTATTCAGTATTGAAAAAAAACAGTGTAATACAGTGATGCAGGCAACTTCAACAGCAAGCTACTCCAACTTCAAACCAATTCTCCTACAGATTGATTAATTCTAGATGGTTGAAATGTTAGTTGAAAGAATCTATCTGTATACATATATATATAAAAGCGAAATGGCACTCATTGACTGACTGACTGACTCACTCACTCACTAACTCACTCACTCACTCACTCACTCACTCGCAGAACTAAAACCCTACCGGACCAAAAACGTTCAAATCTGGTAGGTATGTTCAGTTGGCCCTTTAGAGGCGCACTAAGAACGGATTTGGAAAAATTTCCAAAGATACGCCCAAAATCTGCGGTTTTTAGCGTTTTCGCAGCTTTATCAAGAGCAAATGAACAGAAAATGATCAAATTTAGTACAGAAGCTCAGCTAGGGTGTAATAATGTTGTGTTAGATGGGATTTGCAATAACGACAAAAAAAAAAACCCAAAATTAGCGGTTTTTTTTGCTTTTTCTCACATTTATCGAGAAAAAATGAACAGAAATTGTTCAAATTCAGTACAGAAGCTAAGCTAGGCTGTTATAATGTTGTGTTTGGAGGAATTTGAAATAACGTCAAAGATACGCCCAAAATAAGCGTTTATCCAGCGTTTTTTTGCTTTTTCTCAGATTTATCGAGAGCAAATGAACAGAAATTGTTCAAATTCAGTACAGAAGCTAAGCTGGGGTGAAATAATGTTGTGGTAGGATGAATTTGAAATAACGTCAGAGATACGACCAAAATCATCGTTTTTCTCAGCTTTTCTGCGTTTTCCCACCTTTTTCAATAATTGATGGGAATTTATTGGAAAATTCAGTACACAGGTTTAGCTGAGGTTGAAGAATTTTGTTCGTCAAGGATACGCCGATATAGTAACAGGTGTTTTTACCTGCGTTTTTCTACGTTTTCTCAAATTTTCGGGATCAAATTGACATAAAACGTTCAAATTCAGTACAGAATAAAATGCTTAAATGAAAAATGCAGGCGAGCATGCCGAGCTCGCTGATCTCATTTTTGAACGATCCAGTCGGGGGGTCTAGGGATTGAAAGAATAATCTATTTATAATAGAGGAATGAATCGGCTTATACACATACGAGATAGGAAAATCACGAATGATGCATCATCACGTCTGAACTACTGGATGCTTGAAATTTTGCATAATAAGATTCTTAATCTACCGAGGATGATTTATTATAGGCTAATTTTGAAGTCTTATAAATTTTAGTAGGTTAAGTTCTCAGTTTATCAAGTTTTTAATTAGATCCATGCAAAGCACGGATTATCTGCTTATCATTGAATAATAATATCCATGCAAGATACTGATTCTTTACTAATCGGATTATTGAATCAATGTTGAAATAGAGTTGAAATGTTGAATTTATAGAGTTGAAGTAGATGTTGAGTTGGGAAACCAACTTTGAGTATTTCAACTCGCTTTATCAAGAAGTTCCAGAGAAAACTTTGGAGATAAATTTTCCGCACACACGTATGCATGTAATAGAATTATGAAACTAATTCATAGAAAATTGATTTTGTTAGAGTACAATGGGACAGACATTCTGTCTTTGAATAGTAATGTGATAACACTTTCTACATCTTCAATTGATGTGTTGGGGTGGGGAGGAGAAGCCTAGATAGACAGAGAAAAGGTGTGTGTATGAGAGAGAGCGAGAGAGAGTGTGTGTGAGAGAGAAAGAAAGTGTGAGTGCAAGTTAGTGAGTGAAAGATTCAAAGTGAGTGAGTGAGAGAGTAAGGGTGGAAAAGAGGAAAACAGATTATCGCAGGAATTTAGATGATACAGAGTACATACCTCTGTGTCATCCAAATTTGTGCGATAACAATGAAACAAAGATAAATAATATGATATACAATTCTGTGAAATGAGACTATGAGATACGATATAGTAATGTTATATTATTTCTACAGCATTAATTTTTATATTAGTTCTAATGGTTGAAGATTATTCTATTCTATTCTACAGCAGATATTTATATTATAATAATGGATATAGATCTAGATGAAGTTGATTGATATCAATAATAACGTAATGTAGATAACAGTTATCTACTTTTTACCTTCCAAAGACCGGTTGCTGGAGAAGTTAATCAACGTTTGATCCTACATTAATTATTGATTAATGTTTTAATAATTATCATTAAACGAAAAACCAAATCAAATTAATTCATCAGCATTTGAATGAATGCGATATCTCGTTAATATTTACATCTGTAATTGATGTTTAATAATTAATTAATTACTTATTGATCGAATGAGTGATTCCAGATCAATTTTCGAATGGACCTTCGTCCATCGTGTAAACTTTTATGATAAGAGAAAAGTGATTACATACTTTTCATCATGGTTTTATTCTGATGTGGAATTCTGAGATTAATTGATTGTTGTAAAATTGATTGATTGATAATCGGTGAGGCAGAACATTCAAAAGGATCTCTCTGCCGATAAAAGCCATATGGATAAATAAATAAAATTTGTGTAAAAATTTATGGACATAAAATATTTGGACTACTAGAGAAATAGATAGGTTTTGAACAATAGCCTGTTCTTCCCTTTATGAGTATTGCATTTGTTTTCCCTATGGAATATATGAATGAATAAATAATTGATTTGAAACTGCAACAAAAAGCAGAAGTACGTGGAGAATATTGATCAAGAAAATAACCACAGTGGAGACGCAAATCAATCAGCGAATTTCAAATAGAAGAAAACCGTTCGAAAAGAAATTGATGAAAACAGCTGAAGTGGAGAATGATACACTGGGAAAATTGAACAACGGTGTATAAAGCTGCGTACTGATATACGCGCCTCCAACCCGCTCCGCGCACGCTCCGCCCTCGTTCTGCCATCGCTCCGCAATCGCTCCACCCGCGCTCTGCACTCGCACCGATCATGAACGTTACGGGAGATGTTAGCTCTTCTCGCGTTCCACTCTTGCTCCCCGGTCGATCATCAATCGCTCTGCTCGAGTGACGTTCGGTTGCGGAGCAGAGCGAAAGTCTGTACGCACCTTAATAGGGTTCAAGACGAAGTGCTGTAGTTTGCTTGTTAAGTTCGTCCCAGGTGAAACTCGAATTAAAATATCGCAATTAAATAATTTTATCGTATTAATGAACCACAAGTTTCAAATTTGATATCATTCTAGACTAACCTTCTCTTTTGGTTGCTATAGACAATGTTTCCCTGAGCAAGCAGCACGATATTACAATCTGAAAATAAGAAGAAAAAAAATTGATCATAATCATAATTAATTATTCTATTAGCAAGTCACTCTCTAACCAAGTGCATTAAGCCCATGAGAGACCTTCTTCATGTTGATTTCTTCATATTTCTATCAAATAAAAATCAATTTTAATTTTAGTAATATGCAATGAGAGTAGGAATATTATCGTCTACTAAATAATACATAATATACTAAATAATAAATAATAATAATACAGAGTCTAAAATAATTACTGTTCTACTGAATAAAAATACAAAATAATATTGTCTAATAAATCAATGAAATGTTTTGTCACACTTTGTATTCCTGCACTGGAAATATCACACTGAATTTTCATCTATAATTTCCCAATCCAATAATAGTAGGTAGTATTATCCGTTGAGAGTAAGCGAATGACTCCTATTTCTGTTCGCTTGTGAAATAGTGATTTCAAACAGTAATGATGTCAAATTTCCCACTCTTGTTGTCAATTGTTGGAAGACAAATATTGCAAAATCAAATTGATTTGATAGGTTTCTACTTTGAAAGAATATTTTTCTACAATTACATTGAAGAGTGATCATTCCTGCACTGATTTTATGGAAAGAATACTAAAAAGAATAACTTTTCCGCACTAGTGCACAAAGTATTACTTTGCGTATTATCTTGCAGCCATCCCAATCAGATGTTGACATTGTTGGCGTGTATTTTGAATGCGAATTTGTTCTATCTATATTTTTTCTGATTTTCAAATAAAAAAAATGAGAACTCATGGAATTATACATTTTGAATATTATTATTATTACACAATAATATTTTTTTATTCATAAATTGATTGGTTGGAAAATTATTTAGAAATTAAGATTTACTCAAAATTATTCAAATTGATTGAATCAATTCAATTTTAATTTGAATAAATCATCGACTATTAATTTTCAATTGGATTATCAAGTGTAAATAATTAAGTGGTTATAATAACAAAATTATACAGACAAACATTTGATGG